>NW_026865204.1:0-16301 GCF_026571515.1 Ruditapes philippinarum
TCCCTTCCGTCATTCCGTCATTCTGTCATTCCGTCATCATCAGTTTCCGTTCATTATCTTAGTAACGGTTGCACATATTCAACTCAAATTTGACATATGAATATGTCATGAGAAAAATACAGGTCAAGTTCGAATTTGGTCACGGTTCGATGATTTTTTGGCAGAGTTATGCCCCTTTTACTTTGAAAATAATATGAAATTTTCAGTTTCCGTTCATTATCTCCCCAACCGTACAACACATTCAACTCAAATTTGACATATGGATATGTCATGAGAAAATACAGGTCAAGTTCGAATTTGTCATGGTTCAACGATTTTTGGCAGAGTTATGCCCCTTTTACTTTGAAAATAATATGAAATTTTCAGTTTCCGTTCATTATCTCCCCAACGGTACAACACATTCAACTCAAATTTGACATATGGATATGTCATGAGAAAATACAGGTCAAGTTTGAATTTGGTCATGGTTCGATGATTTTTGGCAGAGTTATGCTCCTTTTACTTTGAAAATAATATGAAATTTTCAGTTTCTGTTTATTATCTCCCCAACAGTACAACACATTCAACTCAAATTTGACATATGGATATTTTTTTGGAATGCCAAGGTCAAGTTTGAATTTGGTCGTGGTTCAATGATTTTGGACAAACTTATCTTTCTTGAATATTGGAAAAAATTTTGAACTTTCAGTTTCAGCACTCATACTTTTGTGGAAATGTATGTAGCCATTATTTTGGCTACAAATATGAAATATGCTATTTTCAAAAGGTTAAGACTGAATAATTTCAGTGCTTTGAACATTGTATGAAAATGGTTTGTGTTAACATTGAAAAGTTTTAAGGGCTTTGAACTTAAAATGAAAACAATAATTTGTGCAAACAAATTTGGAACTAAATATAATAACATCTGAAATTTTGGCTGCATGCGGGGGCATCCGTGGCATGATGACACATTTCTAGTGTTTTCATATGTTTTTTACTCTTTTTTTTTTGTAAAAAAAACATATATCTGACGTACAAACACTACTTCACTGAGTTAATATTACATTTCTATATCTAATAACATACTTAACTTTTGATATTTTAGTATAAACAACTAAAATATGATCACATGTTGATCAGGAGACTTTTACACCCTAAATTTATAGTTTTAAACTATCATATTTCTGGAAGTGCGTTCAGAGGGGTTAAGCCCACATTAGTCCCTCTCAATTTTTTGTTGGCCTGTTGTTGTAATATTTCTGGCTTATTATATTTCTACCGGCGACTAATATATGATTAATATGATATTAATGCAAGAGTTCATGTTGTAACAATTATTTTATTAAGAGAGATCTTAAATTCTATAAACAACTGATTTAAATGCTAAAAAAGTTATCTTATACATTGAGCTAAATATGTCTGTGCCTTACCTGCGACTGTAAGTGAGTTAAGTTCGTTTGTACATAGTTCACTGTTTATTATGTTTAAGTATGTACCCCGTAGCTGCACCTGCATAATTATGTACCTGCATCCTGAATTGACTTCTTTGTTGACATGAAGTCTTTACAACTGATACCAAGATGTGTATAGTCTTCTTCTTCTTCAATTGTCTGAGCACCAAGTTTCCACTGCCGTGATGATTTTAAATTATTACGTCCATTAAAGACTATGATTCCACATTTGGTTCCGTTTTATGCAAAGCGCTATCGTTTCTAATAATCATCGCATATAGACAACATTTCATCCAGTCCATTCTTTGAGAAGGATACCAATACCATGTCATCAGCCACTGTACAAATATTCATGCCGTACAAACAAAAACCTACATGACTGTTTGTAAGTTTATTGATAAGATCATAATGATTGATAGAGAAGATACAGTGTTGGTGAACTTTTCATTCCTTGTCTGGTACCTTGAAGTATAGGGAATGATTCTGAGAGGAACCCTCAGCGTCTTACACAGCTTGAAATGTTACGTTATAAGTTTTTAAAGCTGCATGCCTCCAGATGAGCCAAACTCTTTCAAGAAAATAAAAAGAAAAATGTATTGAGGTTTTATGAAAAGTAAAAAGACTAAAGATAAAAGTAATAATTTCCATGTTATTTGCGATTGATGGCAATTTTTTTCAGTAATTTTGACCATATTTCTACTGCGTTACTAACGCTGTAAGTGTTAATTTTGCATATTTTGACCTCTTTTTTGTAATTTACATTGGTTGTAAGTACCGTTTGAAATTTGCATATTATTTTCTCTGTCAGCTTAATAGTATTTTACTTTTGAATACATTTTCAAAATTTTCATGAACATTAGCAGGAATCTGGAGGTGTGCTGCTTTAAAGGCAAGGAATGACGTATCGTCGATATGAACTTTTAAGAGTTTGTAGAAGATGCCTATATGCCACATGCGATCGAATGATTGACGCCTATCTAGAAAGCAGACATAAAGTTTATTATCTTGTTCCCGTGAGAAAAACACACTTTCACGTAATATAAAAGACATCATCATGATCAATGACCCCGGTTGTTCTTGAAATCCGCCTTGCTGGAGATTTATTTTTTCCAAAAGTTTATGTTTACAGTACATCTTTCTTAAAGTACCATTTCAAAAAGTTTTGTTGACGTAAGAGAAATAGCCTGATCGTCTTTTCTCTTTTTCTCCACCTTTATGTAGGGTAATAATAATCCCATCGGACAAAAAACTTTTGTAACATGTAAGATATAGAGGATATTTGTTTAGTTCAGTGTAAGATCGGAATATATTTCACCGAGTGAGCACCAAAAGGTATATTTCACTCGTGGCTGCGCCACTCGTGAAATATGAACTTTTGGTGTTCACAAGGTGAAATGAGCCGCGTCACGACAAAACCAACATAATGGGTTTGCGACCAGCATGGATCCAGACCAGCCTGCGCATTCGCGCAGTCTGATCAGGATCCATGCTGTTCGCTTACAAACCCTATAACAAGTAGAGAAACTGATAGCGAACAGCATGGATCCTGATCAGACTGCGCGGATGCGCAGGCTGGTCTGGATCTATGCTGGTCGCAAACCCATTATGTTTGTTTTGTCGTGACGCGGCTCAAATATATTTTGATCTTACACTAAACTAAACAAATTTTCTTTTTATTATATGCAAAGAAACGTTTTAAAAAGACATTAAACCTAATACTGAATGAAAAGCGCGCCAAATAATGATACAACGTGACGTCAATTACGACGTTACGTCATTAAGTTGGTACCCAGTTCTGTGCACGCTGGTATTTCAGTGAACAACGTAAGGGGCTTAAATTCAAAACAGTGAAATTATCAAAGTGGTAATTTCACTGCTTCAAACAGTGAAATTACCAGTTTTTATATCACTGATATATTTCTATAAACCACCGAAAAGCATGTAATAAATTGTATTAAATAAAAAATATGTATCAATGTTATCATTTTCGGGCGTTTTCAATCCACCGGGGCTCTGCCTGGATCGTCCTGGGCTCTGCCGGGGCTCTACCTAGAACGACCGGGGCTCTGCCTGTGTCAACCGGGGCTCTTCCGGCGTCACCCGGTTACGACCGGGGAAGCACCGGCATGAACCGTAGCTTTACCTGGGCTCTGCCTGGATGATCCGGAGCGCATCCTGGGTGGTTAGTTGGGAACAACCGTAGTGCTGCCGGGGTAAGTGTAATTTACATTGTTTGAAACAGTGAAATTATCAATTTGATAATTTCACTGTTTTGAATTTAAGCCCGTTACGTTGTCTCAGAGAAATACCAGCGTGCATAGTACTGGGGGCCGTTTTATCAACGTGTCGTAGTCTACGACAATTTTTTGTCGGTGCCGTACGTCTGCGACAACGTCGTACGACCGTTTTATGAAACCAGCTTAATGACGTGACGTCGTAAATGACGTCACGTTGTATTAGAATTTGGCGCGCTTTTCATTTAGTACTAGGATAAAATGTCTTTTTAAACGTTTCTTAGCATGTAATAAAAAGAAAATTTGTTTAGTTTAGTGTAAGAAATATATTTCACCTCGTGAACACCAAAAGTTCATATTTCGCTGCGCCACTCGTGAAATATACCTTTTGGTGCTCACTCGGTGAAATATATTCCGTTCTTACACTGAACTTAACAAATATCCTCTATATAATCATCTGATATATTACAATAAAACAATGGAAAGCATGAAATAAATGTTTTCTTCAGGCCATTTATATGAAAATTTACCGTGGCCGAGTGGTTTGAGCGCTCGCTGAGGAAGCGAGAGGTCTGGAGTTCAAATCCCAGTGAAGGCAACTCATTTTTTCTTCAAAATGTTTAAGTCAAATAAACATTGGATTGAATATCAGTGTTGCAATTAGTCTTATAGCCAATCTACTACAATTAAAACACTGGAGAGCATTGGTGGCACTATACAAAAACACATTGTTTTATAATCTCACAACCTTCACCTTTCTGACATTCTGAGACCCAAACAAATTCAGCGCGTTCTGTGCTTTGATTATAGAACTTTTTGACTTCAAATGCATTAAGGTATTAATGAATTTTGACCCTTAAAATACGCAACAGACAGATTAAAGTTTGCATTTGATATCTTAGACTTTGGAATGAAAAATGTTATATAGAATACAATATGGATTTGATGAAGTTTTTGGACTCTGAAAATGGAAACGCGGATAAAGTGAAAAGATAAGATCCGATAATGATGTTTATCACACACCCGTGCCGATTTTGCGACTCCGTAAATATGGTATTGCACGGCCGTGCATATATTTTGACGTGACGTCATTAGCGTTATACAAACATAGTGTAAAGACGCGCTAAATGTTAGCGTTATACTATAGGCGCGTCAATGAAAAATGACTCTTATTTCACTTTAAATGGTCTTTATTTTGGGTATGTGATAAATAGAATATTAAATTCGTGTAAATTCATTACTGAATTTATTGCACTCGTTGAATAAAATAATATTATGCTCGCCAGAGGCTCGCATAATATAATTTTATTCAACTCGTGCAATAAATTCAGTAATGAATTTACACTCATTCAATATCCTCTATTTATTGGAACATCACGTGGTTCAAACGTTGAAAGTGCATCGTTCATGAAATTACTAATATAATTATCAATTTGATTGCTTAAAATATTATGGTTTAAAACCATAGGAAAATTGGATCAAAAACCAACACAAATTAAGTATCAAAACATGTTTCGCTTTATTAAGCTTCCTCAGTTGAGACATATATTAAAATGACGTAAACGTACAAAACAAACGTCTACGTTAATAGACGTTACATTTCGCGCGTAAAAGGAACGTGATAATATTACAATATTAAAGTAATACAATAAAACATGTGCATATGTATGTATAAACTTAATTTTTAAAAAAAAACGTAGCATAATTATATAATTTTCGAAAAGAATTACATAAAATAACTGGATCAAAAGATAAATATATTTTCATAGAGAAACTAGGCTAGTCATAATTACAACAAGTATGAAAACAACAGTTACTTATGTGAAAGTTTAAAATTCGAAAAAAATGTGCTTTAATCACATGTTGAAAATTGTAAAAAAGGGAGATAATAATTTAGAAACATCGTTATTAATCAGTATATTTTATAAAGCTATCAAATAAAATGAAAATGATCTATCTATCATCTATTCAAAATATGGCATTATGCTCAAAATCAATTTATGTTATATGAAATAATGAAAAACCATATGAATACATTACGAATAATGTAGTATATAAATGTAACAATCAAAATTATGCGTGAATAAAGGGAGGTAATTAAATACTATTATCATCGACATAAATAATGTATTTGTATAGATTTAAATAAATTAATAACATTTTTAGATACAGTAAATGATTACTAAAATAGAACAGTCTTTTTATGCCGATATGTACTAAAAAAAATATTGACGAGTTTGTAAAAAGTTGCAAGTATATAAAATTTTACTTGAAAATTGATGTTAAATTTTGTAATTCACTTTTGCATTCAAACACTTCGGGTAAATGTTTCTAACTTATGTATCCAGTATCAAACTCCTCGCAGCGGTTACTTCCCCTGATCTGTACAGTAACAAAGTAATAAAGTAGCAAAGCGTGACGTAACCGCTGTGAGGAGTTTGATCCAGTATGTCTCTTTCAAAAGTCTCCCCATATAATCATGAAGTTTATCAATCGGCATAAAGGAAAAGTCATCAAGTGAGTGATCTTCGGAATTGAAATGAATTGCAACATTAGAAGAAAAATTGGGATGATTATTACTTCTTATATCAAATTTATGGCTGTTCATTCTTTTTGATATGAATTTGACATACTGTATTTTACATTTTTTACAAGTAATCAAATAAATCACGTCACTAGAAGTACAATTTCCATCAAAATGCATTTCGAATGTTTCTCCAGTATTTGTACTTGTGAATTTACTATTTTCTTCAATATTTTTACAGTGAGTACATCTTTTTCTATTACACTTATTAGTTTTACCGTTCATATTCCGTTTATTTAGAGTTGAATGGGTGAGTGAATCTTGAAGATTTTTGGGACGGCTGTATCACTGCGGTATACCGTACCCCGGATATTGCTCGATATTATGAGGACTTTCATCCCATTTCGCGACTTTGAACGAGGAAAGAAGGTATGTTTAGTGACGATATTTAGTCATTTTGAATTGGTTTGATATAAATTTTGTAGAAAAAACAAATACTACGATAAATTTCTCTAGTTACTGAAACCCAAAAATGTTGAGAATAGCTTTGAAATATAATTAGGAGGTAAAATTCGTCTCTTTGCTCACGTGATAAATGAGCTCGGATCAGTCAAATTTGATGTTTTTGTGCATATACTTCCTTAAAAGAAAAACTTGAATCGAGTGAAATGTGATAATGATGATAATGTTTATGTTGTAAATGTTCAATCAACAATAGAACCTCAGATGACAGTGCATTTTGAGAATAAATACACATGTCAGTGAACCGAGTATTGCGTTGGAGTTGCCCGCCGGTGTCACGAGTATTGCTTTTAGTGTAACGAGTATTGGTTATCAATGAAGAGTAAATGCAAGTAGTAAACACAAAGTATTTACCACATTTAATTTTAAATATTTCTTGCTGTGTATACTTATTTACACTATATGTGCAGAATATGCAGAATTCGGAGGTACTTTACTGGAAACATCTGCGAATAATCCAGATTTACATTCCTGCTCGTGAAAAATCTCAGGGCCGAACGAACTCAGCAATTTTCTGTGTTTAAAATGTTCTCGTTGCTATCGAAGGATCAACCTTTCCAGAATTTGTTAATAATTATTTGCATAATTTACTTTAAATAGTAAAAAATTGCATCCAAAAAGTGCATTAATACTGCCTCAATATTGTCCCAATATTAGACGGTATTGAGCAAGTGTGCTAATATCTAATATCAACCGACTTCCTTCTATGCCAAAAATCCATATAAAGGTAACTTTCGGGCATTTTGTACCTGCACTCTAGCAACGGCAGACCGTTCTGGCACGTGAAATTTTTTACGGCCAAATTAGCATGATTTTCCGTATGAACTGCCGAAGCGGGTAAGCTCAAAAACAGAAAATAATTTTTGAATAAGATTATGAATAAAGGACAGCAGATGCAATAAAAAGGTTTATGTTCCTTATAACTTTTACCTCATAAAGGCGTGTTTTGAAGGCTTTACACCCCATCCCTTTTGGGGCCTCAAATAGTGTAAAACATGCGCTATTTAGGCCTCAAACATGGTTTTTTCGTTTGAGAAATGTTGTTCAAAAGACTGATCACTTTTTCGGCTAAATGGCCTCAGGTCGATTTAAAGGTACCGTGTAATAAACGCCGAAAACCTAAGACTTTATCTCAATCAATTGAGAAGTTGGTGCACCTTGAAATCAGTTTTGATGGGAAAAAACAACGCAAAATAGAGGTTTTTGGCAATTTTGAGACGCCCCCCACCCCGTTGCCATGATAATTGAAATTTAAAATTGAGCATTGCTATTCCACAGGCTTATGGTCCAGCTAACATTTTGTGCCCTTTTGATCAGTATTGAAGTATTTTTTATAGTTTCATAAGCAGTTTGAACTTGTAACAAGAGGCTTAATTATAAGTCAATGAAAAACAGCCATTTTTCGCCAATATGCTCATGCAGTAAAAGGTTAGACGATACCGGCATGCTTGGATATTTTATATTTTATTAAGTGCGTCGATATGTTTCTTAAGGTAAACTTGCCCTGTAAAAACCTATTATCAATGTCATCTAAATATTTTTTTTATTCTTGTCCATTTCAGAGATGGGTCTCCTTTGATCAAAGTGTCTTGAGACATGTATTTAAAGTTTTTTCAATCGTCAATTTTTAATGGTTCTAAGTAATGGGTAGTGAGATTACCCTGCTTCCGAACCCTGCACACACTTAATTTCATCCATAAGTGGTGATTTTCAATCAAAAATTGGAAAATTAAATTCTGGTATTTGCCTGTTTAGGAAAAGAACAGTAATAAACACTGAAAATGCACTTTGAATCTGAAAAATATTTGAAATAAATATCATATAAACAGTAACAATTATCAAAAAAATAGAAATTGAATCGATAAACAGACGTGAAAAAATTAAGACACTAAAAAAATATCAAAAAGTTTCCATACTAATTGTGCTCATTCGTTTTGCCAATACTCGTACACTAAAGTTGGCTTTTTGCAATACTCTGTAACACTTAAAATCAATATACCGGTACCTGTCTTGTATCTTTTTTGTTGGCCTGTTTATCTTTTCGTAAACTTTCAAAACACTTTTTGCCTGAAATTTGGACAAGGCATACTTGGATTTGAATTTAAAAAAATTGCTCGATTCATTTTTTTTTATATTGGGTAATTAAATAATTTCTAAACGAACTGTCACAGTATCGCGGGTCCATTTATTTTCTAGTGAGCAGCGGAATCGTTTAGGGTAGTTTAAATCAATTTTACAAATACCTGTAATATTTTACGTCTTTTAGAGGCTACAAAAAACCCTCTAGATAATGATAAAACCCGTTTAGATAAATTTGAAAATACCATTAAAGTTTGGAAAAATATCGTCGGCTGAAACTTAAACCTTCGTTCCCCCGTTTCAAGTCGCGATTAATGGGATGTATAAAGTCCTCATAATATCGAGCAATATCCGGGGTAAATAACGGTTATATACCGCAGTGTTAATTGCCTAGAAATTCCTATGCTAAGAAGATTCGTTTTATGAATTATGTAAATTTTTTTTAAACACTGTCGATTTTCTGACAACATTAAAAGATTTTTAAAAAACCAAAATGTTATGCATTACATATTACATTCGTATATTACATATCATTAAAAAAGTTTTACAGTCCAATTAGACCGACTAGTGTATTACGATGTTTTTACTAAAAATGACCTTTCAACAGTTTTAAAAAGCAATATTTATGAGATCTTGTAACAAAGGGGCAACAACATTGTTTATTAGGTTACAAAATTACTGTAAGATTTCCGGTATCTAGGTCAGAACCCTACAAAGATATTGCCATAAAAGAACCCTAATTCTTGATTAAAATTTTCAAATCTCTCACTTGGCTTTGATATGAAAAAATTACAAAAAGAAAGAAAAGTTCATATTACTTAATTGTATAATTCTTTACAAATGTGTCCAGACTGTCTTGACTGTGTTCTTTCGAAAAAAATTAATTAATCCTCACAACGGCGGTGTCTCTTCCTTTCCAAATTTAAACTCATATGATTTTTGTTTGTCATGGCATCCATGTTCCTGAATTCAAATACAAACTGTATCATTACTTCATTAAAATTGATTAAAGTAATGATGAAGCTTTGAAATAGCTTCTGTTTGAGTAGTGTTTGCTTAGCCATTTTAAATGGAAAAAAAAAGAAAATGTTTTTTTGTCTTTCATGAAAATCCTAAATTGCTATTAAATATCACACACCGAAGTGCAAGTGTATGTATGTAATTTCATAATAACCACTTAATTGAGGCCGCATAATATAAACGCAATTGTGAAAATGTAAACCAATGAAATTCCAGCGTTTTGTGATCTAACAATTTAATTCACTATTGGTGTTTTTATTTCCAAATAATTTACTTACTTCACGCAACCGTTGTTTAGAATTATGAATACTGATAAATAAAAATTTAAGGGCACTTATGCGTAATATCTAAATGAAAAAAATGGTCAATGACTATATAACATAACATAGCATTAAATGGTGATTGCACATAAAAATGTAAACATACAATTTATAGTCAAATCAGATTCTGTATATCAGGGCCAAAAAGCCCCCTTCTTTTGGGTTGAGGGCCCAAATATAGGCTACTTCCCCAACCACAACTAGACCTCTTTTTTCCCCAAGTTTGGGTCCTCAAAATTCCCCCAGTCTTTTGAAATTTCCCATTAGAATTTAGAACAAAAAATTAAAATGATTGGTGTTAAATTAAGTCTTTTACTGCCTTATTAGTAATTTTTCAGTACCTTTTTGCTTTTTCTATTTTGAAAAAAAAACTAGTTAAAATTTGTATTTAAAAAATTGAGAACCCCTTTTCCCCAAAGAAGCCCAAAAAAACGGCGATAATCTCCCCATGAAAAAAGGCTGAGGCCCCTTCCCCAAAAATATGTTTTGGCCCTGGTATAGTGTTTAAAGTGTTACAATTACAATTAGCCGAGAAGTATGTGTTAACGAGTATGAATTTAAATGTTATGGATATATGTAACATGAGTTTGCATAAAGAAATATCTATTACATTGTAAGAAGCAAAAATGTACTTAAACAAAGAAAGAAAAAATATCTGTTTACGTTGCCGAGAAACATTGTTGATAAAAATAAAACAAAGGTTTACGACATAAAATTGCATAAAAAAATCACTAAACACATGTAACAGTAGAAAGAATTAGTTCAACGTGCCGAGAATTTATTGGTTGACAAGTAAAAAACAGAAAGTTGGCATTTAAATACACTTAATTATGTCCCAAAACTAAAGTAGAAAGATATTTGTTTAACAAATTATACTTTATCGATATTTCCACAAATCAAAACGGCAACTATTATGTTTCCCAAGAATGACATAACCGTTGCATAATTGATACTAATCCATTTATTGTCGTAGTTATCTCCCATTTACCAGTAATTCATAAGGAAAAAAGTGCGTTAAATCGGATATTAAAAGTTATGCCCCTATTATAACTTTAGGTTGATAAATTTCGGGAGTTCCATCCGTTTAATAAAATTATTTCTTTAGTTTGGCCATGACCATCCGTTTGTCGACTTTAAACCCGAAAGACTTGTGGATAACAGAAATTAGTTGACCTGAGTTTCAAATTGTCGCTGATAAACTTGTGAACTTAGCATTTTATTTCTAAATTAGATTGGTGTATTGCGGTGTTCGTGGTTCGTCAATACTACTAGCTATCTTTGGCCCACGATACTTAGTCACTTGTGGGGCCACGACATATTATCTCGTTGGCCAGACTTAGTAACTTGTGGCCCACGACTTAGCAATCTCGTGGCCACGACTTAGCTATCTTCGTGGCCACGACTTTAGCTTTTGGTTTATCTCGTGGCCACGACATATTATCGGTCGTGGCCACGGACTTAGAAACTCGTGCCACGACTTGGTAACTCGTGGCCACGACTTAAGCTATCTCGTGGCCACGACTTAGCTATCTCGTGGCCACGACTAAGTCACTCGTGGCCACGACATATTATCTCGTGGCCACGACTTTAGTAATCTCGTGGCCACGACTTTTGGTAACTCGTGGCCCACGACTTAGCTATCTGTCGTGGCCCACGACTTAGTCACTCGTGGCCACGCGATAAATTAAAATACACATACATGTCCATTTGTGCCACCCGTAAATATTACATTTCCTATTAGTTAACACTTAAAATAATATGTTATATAATTCTATTAATATAAAATATACTTTTCCACGATATCACTCCATGAACGCTGTTACCTATTTATTGCTTGTTTTCGTAATGCTACATCAGATTCTGTTACTTTATTCAGTGTTACTTGAGAAAATGATAGAAATGATATTCTTTAAAAGGTAAGATTTAAGAATATATTTTAATGACTTCGTTTAATTCTATTGAAATATATATTTTTTCGTTTCGCTTCCTTAAAATTTTGATTATTTAACATTCTAAAGAAACGTTTACTGGAGTCTAAAGGACAGTCCAAGAATCACGAATTAAATGAACAAAATGGAAATGAGGTAACGTAACCAGAAATCAACTTATGTCTTGAAATGCATACCTTATGTCCTGGCAAAAGTTTTTTTCGACATTACCATTTGATTAAATGCCCAAAAAAGATTTTTTGTTAACTTATTTTAAAAATTTAAAAAAAAACAATCTTTTTTTTAAAAGTTTAATCCCCCTTAAAATTTAAAAATCTTTATTCCAAATTTTTTTAACGGCCCATTGGGTTTGGGTTTTAAATTTAAAGGTTATTTTTTGCCCCACCTGTCCCCAAAGGGGGAAGAAATGTGCAGGGCCCAAAACCCGGACTTTGAACCCGGCCCACGGAAAAACGGTACCGCGGGCTCTAAACGCAACTATCCGGTTTAGCCACGAGTAAATAAAAACTTTTGTGTTTTTACGAGGGGAAATATATTCCGATCTTACACTTAACTAAACAAATATCCTCTATAAAACATATGCAAAATTCATTATAATACTATTATGCTGCATAACACTGTATGCAAACTTCATTTAATCAAGGCTATTTATACAGTATGCATTACTTATTATAACAAAACATTCTATGCTGCTTTTCTTTTTATATCAGAACAGATTATTCTGCATAATGCCATATGCTAAACTCTTTATATCAGAACAGATTATGCTGCATAATACCATATGCTAAACTCTTTATAACAGAACAGATAATGCTGCATAATACCATATTCTAAACTCTTTATAACAGAACAGATTATGCTGCATAATACCATATGCTTAACTCTTTTTAACAGAACAGCTTATGTTACATAAAACCATATGCTAAACTCTTTATAACAGAACAGATTATGTTGCATAATACCATATGCTAAACTCTTTATAACAGAACAGATTATGCTGCAATAATACCATATGCCAAACTCTTTATATCAGAACAGATTATGTTACATAATACCATATGCTAAACTCTTTATAATTAGAAGAGATTATGTGAATATATCCTTATGCAAAACTTTTTATAGTATAAATAGATTATATTTGCATAATAATCATATGCAAAAATCTTCATAACAGAATGTATCATGTTGCATAATGCTATAAGCATTTTTTGTTTATATTTGTTTTAATAACAGATTAGAATATGCCGTAAAATTACCGTATGCAAAACAGTCTTTATATAACATAATAGATACCATTTATTTCATAATACTGTAGCAAAAATTCATTATATGAGAAAACAGATTTTGTATTTTAATATCATGTGCTATCTCTAAGTATATTGAACAAATTATGTAGAAAGAACAAATGAGGCCGCGTCATGACAAAACCAACATAATGGGTTTGCGACCAGCATGGATCCAGACCAGCCTGTGCATCCCGCGCTGCCTGCTAAGGATCCATGCTGTTTGCTGTCAGTTTCTCTACTTGTTATAACCGGTTGTCAGCGAACAGCATGGATCCTGATCATGCTAGATTAAAATTTAAGTTGAAATAATTTGAAAATTTATATGCTACCTTCTTGGAAGTTTTATCCGAAAGAGACCGCTACCATGTCACCAGCTTCTTATGAAAAGGTTTTGTAACGGTTCAGAACTGTTCACTTTTTGGGGAGAAGATGTGTAAGTTGCCGGATAGCTCAGTCGTAGAGTCGCGGTACGGTATTCCGAGGGTCCCGGGTTCGAGTCCCGTCAGACTGCACATTTTTCTAACCCTGTGACATGTTGGCGCCCAACGGGGGACCGTGATTGAATATAAAGCTGAGAGTTTAATTCCTTGCTCTGTAACTGTGAAATTCGAGGACGAAATTCAGTAAAGCAGGGGGTATGTCACGGTTCAGAAAACTGTTCACTATTTTGGAGGAGAGGATGTGTAAGTGACCGGATAGCTCATGCGATAGAGTCGGTGGGTACCGTATTCCGTGGGCCCGGGTTTTCGAGTCCTGGTTAGGCTGCCACATTTTTCCTCTACCCTGTGACAGGTGCGTACTAAAAATAACTCATTAATTTATAACCAACCAATGGGTCCGCGTTATAAAAATGGAATAAAAAGAGTTTCAATTTTAAGCGATTGAATACTGTATACAACAAAGATTGCTTTTTTTTTTTAACATTTAATAAGCTTAACATAAAATCTTTTTTGCATTTAATCAAATGTGTAATGTCGAAAAAAAAAACTTGCCAGACCATACAGGTATCATTTCAATGACAATAAGTTGCATTTCTGGTACGTTACTCATTTCATTTTTGTTCATTTATATTGATTCTTGGACTGTCTTTAGACTCAGTTAAAACGTTATCTAGAATGTTATCAAAATTTTAGGAAGCAAAAAAAAAATATATATTCAATAGATTAAACGAGTGTCATTAAAATATATTCTTAAATCTTACCTTTTAAAGAATATCCATTCTATCATTTCCTCAAGTACACTGAATAAAGTAACAGAATCTGATGTAGCATTACGAAAAACAAGCAATAAATAGGTAACAGCGTTCATTGGAAGTGATATCGTGGAAAAGTATATTTTATATTAATAGAATTATATAACATATTATTAAGTGTTAACTAATAGGAAATGTAATATTTACGGTATGAATGCCCGTTCAATTGTAAAATGCATTTAACCAGATAACAAGTTTTTTTTAGCATTTCTTACAAATCACTTTGGTAAGAACGGCTTTTCTCTCAAGCCTTCAGTCTTATTTATCCAAGCTGTATATATATTTCCCCCAAATGCACAAGAAAATTATACTCTGAGATACTATTCCATTGTAAGAAATTAGGAAATTACCAGAAACAACGATATAGTAAATGGTCTAATGATCACTCCATAGGTCTCCTCAGGCGGTGATGAGAAAAGTAACAGACTTTACTCATAAATATATTTTGTTGCCCACAAAAAATATGGCCGCAAATGATGGCTGCTAACGTATCCCTGTTCTATTGTACTTCTGCTGATAGGCCGTCGATCCGAGCTCGACCACATTCTGCTCTTCCTTCCAGATGCGTACAAAGTGGTCGGATCTTGTGATGGAATTCATGTGTTCTTTTGAGAGTGTGTGCCCATCAACGACTTTTCTTGTGTTGCTCCAGTCAATCAACGGACGAGCAACAAGCACATTTTCAGCCGCATTAAAGGCAAAACAATAGAGCACAAAATACCCCATCAAATAAAGGGATATACCTTAAGAAGATGGGTACTTCTCTTGCTCAAACGCAAAGTCTGGCACTTGCCTACTTGTTGTCTTTTTTTCGAGTTCTCTGAAGGTGCAACCAAACCTGTACAACATTTTTTTAGAATCTGGCATTCTTAGTCGGCTTTTGATATTAATACTTCCGCATATCTAGGAATCGTGCTCCCAGGGAGCTTCTAGCGGTTCTCGAGTGGGAAAGAAGCAGGGGGAACAAAGAGGAGGAGGTGGACGGACAAGAAGAAGGGAGAGAAGGAGACGCGACATTGGCATCTGATTTGCTAATCACTGGAGGGTCACATGCCAGGTCTTGTGAATTCTGTTTTGTTTCTGCCTGGTCAGATTCATTATCGACTTGAATGGGGTCCTGTTTGAGGACCATAAACAGGGTCGCTTGTCCTGGAATTTGGCGGGCACAACAACACACCAAAAATTTTAATTTTGCCCCGAGTTGATGATTTTTAAAATCTTTGTATAGAACTTAAAAGATTTAAAGTCGTTTTAAAATAATGCTATTCCAAAGGAAACGATAAAGAAAGGATTGGTCTAACGAAATGTTTTGTAAACTAAAATGGAGATCTAGATCTATAACGATAAAATTCATTAAAACTTAGATTTTCTCAACTTTATTTTTTTTTACCTTCGGAATTTTTTTATACGCAATTGCGTATTGTGCGTAATGGGCGCTACGCCCCTTGCCATCTCTCAGAATTTTATAGACAAAGTTGTTATAGTGTTTTTGAAATTATAAGAATAGTTTTAAATAAATTAAAAAATTTCAACATGAAAAACACACTTTACTTTAATTATA
Source organism: Ruditapes philippinarum (assembly GCF_026571515.1). Taxonomy (NCBI): domain Eukaryota; kingdom Metazoa; phylum Mollusca; class Bivalvia; order Venerida; family Veneridae; genus Ruditapes; species Ruditapes philippinarum. The sequence continues at coordinate 16,178 of NW_026865204.1, forward strand.
TTTGTTATGCAGTTGATATTACCACAATTATAATGAACACTGCTAAAACTTAATTGCTTTCTAATGATAATTTGGTTGATAATTGATCTGAACAAATAAAAAATATGTCTTATTCAAGCTTATT
>NW_026865205.1:0-12150 GCF_026571515.1 Ruditapes philippinarum
TGTACTTGACTGGCATTCGGGGCTGTTTGTATAATTTTTTGAGGTGCAATTGTAAGTCGTAACAAAATGATCTTTGTTTCCTAAAATTTTTCCTTTGTCAGGCAAATCAAATCTTTCTTTTCTTCTGAAATATTTGCTTATCACATCTCTTCTCATATCTCTTCTTGTGAGATTTAATGTAACTTCGACCATTTCGTTTGTATAATCGTATTTTGTGGATGTAAAAGTAGTCCATATTGTAAAATGTAGTCTGAAATGTAAATTTTTTTTAAAAACTTTTAGTAATTTAAGGTTTTTAAAATCCCCCCAATAACAATATATTGCGGGAAATCAGTTGATAAATTTGTCAAAGCTCGGATTTAAATGTCCGCCGTTTCTCTTAATACAATATACAAGTACCTTGCTCACAGTAGGTGAAACTTTTCTGCTAAGACTTAATTACCTTTACTTGTGTGTAGCGTTAACAGTGTATGTACCTATATTTTTTTATCAAGCAACATGCGTGCGTGCATGTGTGTGTGTTTGTTTTATTTATTTATTCAGGCTTTCATGTATGTTTGTAGTAATCTGAAATCTGTAATTGATTATGTACCTGTCTACTAAAGGGGATGCCATATCTCAGTTTGGTACAAAAATGTTGACAATTGTTGAATAAGATCGTAGTCTGCGTCACCGACCATAGCCATCGCTCGGAGTTTCAATACCTCTTCTGAAGACCTGAAAAAATATTTTAAAGATTTTTTTTAACCTTTTACTAAATGATACTATTTATATATGTTCACAAACATCGTAAATGTGTACACAACTTTTTCTAAGGCACGTTTTGATAACAAGCAAGTCCATCTATTTCATAGAAATTAAGAAAAATGACCTCGTCCAACATGTTATGTCTATAAACTCTTGAGCCATTTGCTACATCTTCAATCCGATCTATTCTATATCTTATATCATGTTTCCATTTTGCATTTAAAGTTTGCCATCTGCTTAACAAGTATGCCGTCCCTTTATGAATAACCATGTTATTTCCTAAAATACATTAGTTACTAATTTTACAGCAGTTTTCCATTCTTTCCGTTCTTTTAAACCGACACAAAAAACAAATCTGGAATAAAAGCTTTCTAGTTTTTGTTTTCATTTTCTTTTCTTTTTTCTTATTCTATTCATATTTAACGTAAAAAAGTTATCATTTATCAGTAAAACAAATAATACCTGCATATACTCCACAATGATAATATGTTAAAGGTCCAATTGTCCTTTCAAATTCTAAAATATCTCCAAACTCTAGGTCTGACACAGTTATTGTTTTTTTCTCTTCTGGCAATCTTGCAAGGGTAAAATCCTTAACAACCATCTGTTTGTGTAAAATCTAATAAAGCTGCCAAAATATAAAAAAATGTTCAAAAGTTTTGTTTATTTATTTGTACTTTGATCATTCAATGAGGAAACCATATACATTTTGTAACAGAAATTATATAGATATTGTATAACCCATGAAGGAACTTAATGTACTTATTTTGCTTAAAGATTCATTTGATTAGTAAGAGGCATGGCTAGTTAAAGCAATCATTTAATTTTTATGCAATAAAAGAATGACTGTCAAATTATTGAATGTGTGGATCGAGTGACATTATCAACACAAATCATAATTATAATACAATATACGTGTTTATGGATATGTTAAAGAAAAATGTTTACCTTCTATTGAAATTTAATGTATATTTTTGTAACTATGTATTTTATAAAAGGAAAAGAGGCATAAACTAAAATAAACTTAAAATTATATTTAAATTAAGTATAATTGTATATATAGAGTTGATATTATCCTGTTTTAATTTAGAAAAACACTTCACTTACTTACTTTAAATATTCCGGATAGGCTAAATAAATATTTTTGAATCACAGTTTGATAAGACAAATACATGAAAGCACATATAACATTGATATGAAGTTTACGGCTGCGTAATATAATGTTTTGGAGTTAAATAAATTTTGTAACATATCAAAATAAAGATTCAAGATTCAAAATAGTTTATTTGGTAAAGTAAACCTGATCGTTCTAGTCACATAGACACTTAAATACAACAACATTATGAAGCTTGTCAACATAGCACAATGCTATATATAGATAGTTATAATAACAAAGAATATGTACAGGGGGTTAAACAAATGGGAAGATATATCTTATTTTACACAACTAACTCACTGCCAAAGTGTATCAAATTATATACATGTATAGTTATATGGAATAATTGATATATAAGACGGGCAATTTGCATATCAATTTAATCTAAAACGAACTAAACAGTAATAAACATATTGAAACATCGTAATAACTATACAGTACACTTAATATTTCAAAAGCTTCAGGTAACATTTTACAAAATTTAAGTTGAATGTTGCGGCTGGTACTCTGCATTAGTTCAACAAACTTATAAACTTTAATAACGTTTACTGTATATATGAACGGTTAACGTTTTTTATTTTAAGCATTACAAATACAGTACAAAAATACACTTTCTCTTACTATGTTCAGCTCTACAATAACCACAACGTCAAGTTTCTCGAAATCTTAACTTTGCATAAGCAATTCTAAGTTTATTTGGCATTTCAACAAGATACAGTGAAAACTCAAATGATATCATAAATTCAGAAATGAATTTAAATTGAACAACCAGTAACTTTTGCCTCTAATAATAAATATTTAACACTGATGAATAAAAGTAGTGAGAATAACATGTTTGCTATTAACAATACTCGTATAGAATTTAATTGTTCGTACATATCTGTTTATATATATAATGCACATTTAAAGTTCACCTTGCTAGTTGACTTGCATAATATAAGATGCACTCGTTCAATATCACAGGCATAATTAGAAATATTTGGAAAAAGCATCAACTGCCTGCAAAGAAATACTACCTTAATGTTTAAACTGACCAACAAAACATTTACTGTCCTAACGATTTTCCTTTTGAGTGAAAATAATATAACCCGTAAAAAGAAATAAGGACCATTTTTTTACGTCAAATGCTTATTATTTTCTAATTTGACTTCTCTCCAACCATCCTTCAAAATAAAAACATTCAAAGAAATCTGAATATAACTTACAGCTTATTGAAGGCCATTTCTACTGCAAAATGTTATACTTAAACTGTATAAACTATTTACTTATACATATATACCATATATTTATACGACATTATTATTATTATTATTATTTTAACTTAATGTATCTTACCCGATCATTTCCTAAGAAACGGGGCATGCACAACAACAAAAAACTGAATGGAAATAAATGATACTTAATATACAAAATTAAAATACTTAAAATATTATACTGAAATCGGAAGTAAAATATGATATTTACCTTTTCATCGAATATGTTATTTCTACATTTTTAGTTTAGTTTTAAGAATTTAAACTTTATATTAAATGCGTCGCAGTCGCGGCAATATCCTTGCTGGCGGTTGTCAATAAAAGCAATAATCTGGGTTATCGTTTTGATAGACTTAAATGTCGTTCCATATATATTTAGATACATTATTGTTTAAAGAGGTTCTGAATGGGTAATTGTATTTCGATGTTAATGGAGCTCTTCTTATGCCAAATTGTCTAAAACATACTTGTCTAAAACATAACATTTGAACACAAAACATAGATTAAGTAAAACACTTGAAAACATGTAAAGGATTATAAAGAAATAAACTCGGAATAAAATTGAATATTATACAATTATTGACTAGTGAGCCATTGAATATGATGTGGTATTCACCGACAGATGACATATTGATCGAATTGTTTTGTTATATGAATAGGCTATGAATAATTTTAATAAAAAATCACAGAAAGTACAACCTTATACATGTACAACTTTTGTCTGTTTTGTTGAAGCGCGGGGAAAAAAGACGCACGTGGAAGGCGTGCAACAGCTACGCTAACGCATACAAAAGTAATTCAAGTTTATACTCATCATTGCGGTGTAACGTTTTACTATAATAGTAAAGTAATGATATTTTAATCGAGAAATATACCATAAAGAACAAAACGCAACAATTATTTTTTTTGATAATCACGCGTAATAAACAGTCTATTGAATATGAGTGTCATTCTATTTTTAGACTGGGACAATCCAATTTAGCCAGTGAATATGATACTAAACTCAGTGAATATGATTTTTTTTAAAAGTTCGGTTGACTACTGTTTGGACCAATGAGATTACAGCTATATTTAGATTATATAATAATAGTATTTATGCGATGATTAGTCAATTTAAAGTGAAAAGTATTCAATTCTTTTTATTTTTAGGGTCATTTTGCACAACCAAAAAGATTTTTTTTGGAAACCAGGTTGAGGGAGTGGGAAATTTGTACAGGATTTATTAGTTAAACCTTCATGTAATGTTCCAAAAGCGGACTATATTAATCCGTCATGTAATAAATAAAAATTCAGTAGACTCTTTTAATTGTGGAAAATTAGGTTGCTAAATAAAATGGTTGAATAAAGAAAATTTTGGCAGGGAAAATTTTGCCCCTTTTCTTTTGGCTGATTTACAAAATAATTTTAATAAGAATTTTTTACAAAAAAAAAAGTTGCAAATATTAAATTACGGACCATGAATGGTAGCCTAGCTATATACTGATGGGTACAGGCTTGTTTCTTCCGATTCAATCAGCAGATTAGGGGTAATTAATGCTGGAATTACTTTGTCCTATAGATTTAATTTCTGCGAGAAATAATTTCAAAAATAAATTATTTTTTATGCAAAACAATAATTGACAAAGTTGGGAAAAGAGGAAAACAAGTCCTTTTCTGCGTAAAATTCCTGTCTATGCTAGATAATGATAGATAGAATGATATGGAAAAGAATCAATCATTATATTAGAAAGTTTAAAAAAATACAAATACGCCCGAATGTGACTTCATCTTTCTTAATGATTTATTGAAGTATATTTATGTGTCTAAATCAACAAGGCATTTGAAATTGGTTGAAAGGACAAAACAAAAAAAACATAACTGAAATGAATTGTAGTTTGCTGTCAATTGAATGGCAGACCCATAAATTAGCATAAAAAACGGTAGCATGACACTTGATACAAAATAAAACAACTTTTTGTCACATATTTTTTTATGAGTGTAGTATTGTCCTATGATTTAAATCTAAAAACACGCAATATATCGGTAGATGCTCTAAATGGACTTCCGTGTTTAAAGCTACCAGTAATAAAGAATAGAGCAGAAGAATTTTCAATAAATTGTATTCCGTTTTTTTGTTTTGTTTTGTTGTTGTTGTTGTATTATATAGAACCCTTCTGAAGCTTGTACTAGGTGTTTCCTTCCTTTATTGATAATAAATTAAGTACTCTAAGGAATTTTTATCTTCGTAGATCTAGACCTTTATACTGCTGCACGTTTGTAATGTCGTTTTCGTCGTGTTGTCTTGACGTTTTAACACTATATACACGGCTACTGTCAATTAATTCAAAGTTCGTTGTTAAGATTTTTTTTTCACAGGTTAAAATTTTTGTTTGCATATATTCGTTTTGTGGTTTGGGGTTAAAATGCCAAACCTTTTTAAGGGCCATATAATTTCTACTTTGTCAAAAATATGAAAAGTTTTTTTATTTCTTTGTTTTAAAAAAGTTGGACTAGAAAAACGCAAACCAAATTTTAAAAAAAACCGAAAAATGGACAAAATAGCAATGGTGTTAGGCTTTTTTCAGCAAGCTTTTTATTTCAAATTTACAGCCCGCCCCAAAAATAAAAAATAGTGAATTAAAGCAAATACATAATGTATAGGTAAGACTTTATGTTTGTAAATATTGTTTTAAATAGAAACTCATTTCAACAAGTTAACAAAACTATTAATGTTCTGTCATAATTTATAGATGTACAATCAAGTATTGAAAATAAGGAATAAATCGATTATCAAAGTTCAAATTCTACTGTTTTACTGACACATACACCAATGTTGTTTTCTTTTCTTCTAAAAATATCTGGTTACAAATGCACCAAACACTTGTTTTTATTATTTCATAATTATTGATAGCCCCCTACTATCAAGTATCTACATTTAGAACTTGAATGAATATGCAATCTTTGACAATAATTATTTTTTCTTAAGTTGTGAAGATGGGTAAATAAAGATAGGTACGTTTCTCTTTTATTTATCTCTAATATCGCGGCCTGTTTATTTTTGCCACGCTAGTTTTCGGCAAATTTAAACCCATATTTTTACGTGCTTTGAAAAATGAATCATGTTTAAGTATCATACAGTTTTCAAGGTTCATTTTTCTTCAGTATTGTTCGGCAAGCATGCATCCAAAGTTCGCAATTGTATTTTGAAGTGCGGTATTTTCATCACTTTGGTATGGCAAATATTTTATTACAAATACATTAAAGATATTCGAATTTAATTCACACACACACAAACTTTATGTGCGTGACATTCTCTAGTTTTTATTTTGTATTTGTGCCACCATTGCAAGACCCTGTCAAAAACTTACCATGGAAATTCTATTGCAAAAAAAAAATCACACAATTTTCCAAAAAAACATTCAATTTAATCTTCTGTAGTGTAACTCATAATCATCGTCATCTTCATCATCGTCGTAACCGTTGCCATCATCATTATCATAACCACCATGAATTGCAATAATGCGTGATTACCATGACGGTCGCCTTATGATGTAGATTCTGACTAACTTTTTAAGACTGAACTAGACTATGTTACCATGTTAATCTATAGATCCCCTTTTTAGCTATTCCCATACGAAAATGAGCAAAATTTTTTTTGGATGTAATACTATCCGCCTTAACACACTTTAAATGAATATCACAGTTGAATATATACTATTGGTATATCATCTCTTTTTTCAGAAAACAAAATGAAGTTAAAATAAAATGGCATTGATTCGTTACATGATTTCAAATTCGATATGACATGAAGATGTTTTTAATACTATCAGCTGTTAACACATTGTCAAACTTTCTCCAAAATATTTCAAATACGTTTCTGTCTCACAGCTTAAAACATTAAGACAACATGTTAGATATCATTCTGAAAAGATGAACAAGGTAATTCATTTATTTCATTAAAAGATAAACGTTTATATATGTACTTAAAATCATTTGCGTAGCTAAGGGCAGCACCAATGATATCCTCCAACTCCAGCTGCAGAGAAAGATACGTTTACGAGTCACTTCTTGTAAACCATATCGACTTGTCAATAGTTAATAAAGTGTTTTCATACCATAAGCCTAGATTGTTGTTATCTTCTGTTTTTACGTTTTCGTTGAGACTGGAGTTATATATGAGCGTACAACAAATGTGAAACCAAAGAATTAAACAGCATGAATCGTATCTAACGTTTCATGTGAAAATGTTTATACGGTAGTTAAAATCTAAACATTGAAACACATATTTAAAGATACTTGGGTAGCACTGGAAATGGTCGCCTACGTCGTCGGTTCTTACTCCTTACTTTTTCATTACAAGTAATGCAGTAGATCAACTGTTCATAAATACTTGTAGAGGTATTTCAAATTTCAGTTTTCACCCTCTTGACAAATACCGATAATCTTTATACCTTGTTAGATTTAGATATATCAATCATTATTGCATTGATATAATTGAAAACATTTTGTCAAATGCACGTTTTTAAGAGTCTCGTAAAAGGCTGTGTAAATATTATGCTTGTAAAATTCAAATTAACGTCCTTCACAAAATGGTTTCACAAACACTCTTAGTTTTCATATTTTATGTTAACTATACTATAGGCTTAACATTACTGTTGAATAAACCAATAATATGTTACTAAGTATAATTAACATTGTTTGGCAATTCAGACTTTAAAGACAAGAAATTTAAATATGAATTATTGGGAAAATTATTTTTTTTAATAGCAAAATCAGTTTAGTTTGGCAAAATCTGCAACAGAATGACGAAAAGAAACTGTATTTACTGTTATTCACGAGTAAGAAGACACTTGCAAACATACTTTGATTTAGTTGAAGACATTGATGTTCTGTTTTTCATACCTCCATTCCCGCTAAAATTAATACATAGATACAGTTCCAATTGTTAAACTATTTTATAGGAATGTTCGGGCATATATGTTTTGACGTGAAATGAATGTTATATTCTTCAAGCCTTAGAGTGCAGTAGTACATAGCAGTAATCTAGCTGTGTCAATCTAATGATGCCGTCAAAATACAAAATAAAATGTCCAAAGTGTTTTTGACATTTTATTTTTGTTTTTACAGTAACTATCTAATTCAATAAAGAAACCTTATAAAAGTATTATATGAATATTAAATAAGCTAGATATGGTGTCTTCTACTTTCTACTAATTTGTTTACAAATTCATTCAAATAGTTAGGTTCATGGCTAATTAAAGTTTTCTTTCAACTTTTATGCATAAAACATGTCAGTCAATTAATTGCATAAAATGAGTGATTTATCAAAAACAAAGCACTAATTGAACTTATTTATGGAATTGTTAATGAAATTTCAAAATATTAATCAAATGATTTTCTATAACAATGTATTTTATATAACAATTACGTAATCTAAAATAGCTTTAAATTACACGCGTATTAAGTATTATTGTATATATAGAGTTGATATCATCCTGTTTAAATTTAGAAAAAAAAAACACTTAACTTACTTTAAACATTTTACACGGGCTAAATAAATATATATTGAATCACAGTTTGATAAGACAAATAAATGAAGGGTATATTGAACATAGATATGAGGTTTACGGCCGCGTAGCATAGCGTTTTTGTTTTATATGTAAATAGGTAACATATTAGAATGAAGATTCAAGATTAAATTTGTTATGGTAAGTAACATTATTTTCTTGTCAAAATCAATTATTAAAAAACATTTTGAAATTGTAACAGACACAAAATGTTATAGAAATTTTAAATTAAAGGGAATATTGTCTTGATTCGAAATATTTCAAAAATTTTTCAAGGTGTAATATTTAATAAAATTTCAGTTGAATGTGAATTTGCATTAAACAACCAGTAACTTTGCCTCTAGATTTAATTTTACACGGACGGGTGTATATAAGTAACGACTTTAACACAACATTACATAACTTTTAGCAATACTCGGGTAGAATTTGATTATCCGTAGATATATGTTTTCATATGCTAGTTGACTGTTTTATCAGTGGCATGCAGAATTGTAGATGTACTATTTCGATACTACAGGCATAATTGTTAATAGATAAAAAGTATCAACCACTTACAAAGAAATACTACCTTTAATAGGTATCTGTTTTAATAATTGACCAAAAATCATTTCATGTCTTTACGATTTACGACTTTCCCTTTGAGTTAAAGTTAATCTGCTCATAAAACAATTTAAGTATTTATTAATTGGCATTATCAACGTTTACTAGGTGCATATTATCACATGTCAAATGCTTATTATTCCTAATTTGAAACCTCTTCCCCCCCAACTCCCTTCAAAATAAAAAACGAAAAATAACTTAATGTTAAGTCGAAAACATATTATTCAAACTTACAATTTTATCATCAAATAAATAAACGTAAAATACATCTAATAAAATGATCTTATGTTAAACTGGTACAAAACCATTTAACAAACACATTATTAAAACTGAAAAAAGAATATCGGGGTTATTAACTCTCATTGTTTCAGAATAACTGAACGTTCAAAGAAATCAAACTAAAACTTACAACTGGTTTGAATGCCATGCTGCTGCAAAATGTTATACTTAAACTACATAAACTATTCGCTTATACATATTTGTAGTTTGGGGACCTTTCTGTTGAACATGTGTCAGAGTTAAATCGTATACATATACATGCGCATTGAGTTAACGGGAGTGCAGGTATTAGTTACCCGCACTCCAGAGCATGCCCATTAATTGGCTCATTTTTGCTGAAGTTCACTTATTGTGACGGCAGAGAACGGGAAAGCGATAGAAATATATTCAGATGCTCGATCATTGGTTACCTTTTTCTGGAGTTTGATATTTTTACAACATAGAACGTGTTTTTGTGTTTGACTATGATATAAAAGAGAAAAAAAACATCAAAACATTCGCCCCCTCGTACAAATCAGATATCCTCGAATTCGATGCTCTTACTATTACGTACTATATACTTATACGATATACAACAACTAAATCTATATAAATTACGTCATTATTTCTAAAAACACGGGACATGCACAACACAAAAAGACTAAAGGGAATAAATTATATTTAAAATACTTTTAACGAAATCGGAAGTAAATTATGATATTTACCTTTATATCAAATATCTACTTTCAACATTTAAATAAAAATATTTTTAAATAATTTTAACTAAATCTTAATTGCGTCATATCCTTCCTGATGATTGAAAAGAAAAGCAATAAACTAAAAACAGGTTTGGGTTATCGTTTTTATAGACTTCCTTCCAAATGAATTTAGAAACGTTATTGTTTAAAGAGGCTCTGAACGGGTACTTGTATTTCGAGGTTTGTGCAGCTCTACTTAAGCCAAATCGTCTAAAACATAACACTTGGAAAAAAAATCATAGATAAAGTAAAACACTTGAAATGGAAAAGTCTGCAAAGGACAATAAAGAAATATTCTCAAATTCAAATTGAATATCAGTTTTTATGCGATGATTAGCAAAATTTGAGTGAAAAGTATTGCAATTCTTTTGGTCATTTTGCAAGAGAAAAAAAATGATTATACTGGAGAATGAGCTGAAAATTGGTACATGATTAATTGGTTAATCCTCCATATAATGGTTCACAAATCTCGGACATATACTTTCAGTCACGTAATGTAATAAAAAAAAGACTTCACATCTGCGGATGTTTCTAAATTCAAAATTTCACCATTTTCATGTTTTAATGTTGAATTCTGCTTAAGCCGGTGCTAGGGAGCATGAACGGTAGTTTACACTTGTCAATATCGTCCATAAACAGGTTCATTATAACCGAGCCTGTAACATTTTCAATTTTGTTGTTTTGGGCTTTCTTTTTGGATTCCTATTTTCTTTATTTCATCGATTCCTATTTTCTTTATTTCATTTTCTTGAATAATAAATAATAACAACGAGAGTATTTGCCTTATCATTACTAGTAATTTAGGACTGATTTTCAATTAATTTAGAACATTCCCTTTAAAGTTTAATAACGGATTTCAATACTAAAATAAAAAAAGTGAATTGCAAAGTTTACGAACCATGAATGTGTGTTTGGAAGCCTGGCTATATACTGATGGTACAGGCTTGCTACTGACGTTGTAGTGTGCTTTCAATTGAGCGGTTAACATTTAAACTATCATTAAAAATAGCAACATGATACTTGATAAAAAATAAACTTTCTGTCACATGATATTGCTCAATAATTTAACTTTCGAATCCATTTCTAGAGGTTCTGAATGGGCGGCTTTCGTGTTTAAGGCTACCATTAATAAAGGATAGAGCAGATTTTTTTCTAATAAAGAATAAATGTATTCCTTTTTTATCTAGGGAACCCTTATGAAGCTTGTACAATGTGTTTCCTTCTTTTATTGATAAAAATACTTTAAATGATATTTATCTTCTTAGAAACTGCTGCACGTTTGTAATGTCGATTTCGTCGTGTTATCTTGACGTTTAAAACTAATATATACACGGCTACTATGAATGACTGCAATTATTTCGTTTTTGTAAAATAAAGCCAGTTAGCTGTGTCCTCAAGTTTGTTGTAAAGATTTTTTCCCAGGTTTTTTTGTTTGTTTGGATTTTTACGGCACGTCAACACATAACTGGCCATATCGTGCCGAATGCTATAATAGGCTTAAAATATTATGTAAAACATTGTAAATGACAATAAAAATGAGCCAATTAGATCCTAGAATACAAGTTTATCTCTTTTAAATAATCAATTATGTTTTTTGATGGAATTGTATTAAAAAGTTCTTTGAGTGAATTTACAGAATAAAATCTATTACGGGCCTGTGAAAAATAATGACATTCAAGAAGAAAATGCTTGACGGTAAAATTTTCATTACAACCTACACAGAAAGGGGCATTGTCATTTGTGAGGAGATAAGAGTGGGTAATTTTAGTGTGTCCAATTCGGCATCGAAGAAGAACTGTTTGGTCACGGCGGTTTGACAGAGATAGAGATGG
>NW_026865206.1:0-32332 GCF_026571515.1 Ruditapes philippinarum
GATTATTTTAAATTTTTTAAAACAGGGGGGTGTGTTCAAATGTTAATCGTGACATTTCATGAATATTTGGCAATACGATTTTAAAACGAGGTATGGTGGTAGCAATTTAAACAATGTTCAAATGTTTTCATAACGTCATCAACGGGTTAATAATTACATTATTTGTGATATTTCATAATTTTTACCTAAATATGACGTGGTCCAAAAGGTAATAAAATACTAATGTATAGCACATCATAATTTATATAACAATAATAATTATATATACTATATATAATATATATATTATAATATATTATATAATATTATATATATATATATATATATATATATATATATAAAATACAACGTTATGTTCCTAAATATCGGGCTGTAGGATGTAACAGCTACCAGCAATTAATTTGGTACTAGTACATTCTGTATTGTCTGAGCCTGGAGGCTTCTGCAAAAAACAGGGAATATTTCTATTTTTGAAGTTCGTGATGCAAATATTAAAATCGGGTAGAAATAAAGCACAGGTGCGTTTGGTTGACGATTCTGCCGATAGATAGTGAAAATAATTTTAGAAATTTGATACTGGCAATTTTTTTAGTGTTTAACCATAAACTTTTTAAAATGTTTTGTATTTGAAAACTGGTTATGGTCCCTTTGTGACTGGGGTTTAAAGGGTATTATTCAGCCCATTTCGAAATAAAATACTAAAGAATACCAAAGGGATCAAGTTACTCGAATTAGCAAGGGGTTATTACTTTGGGGCCGCCCAACTATGTAAAATTATATTGTTCGAGTTCTCAATGATAGAACTTGCAAAATGGCTTGAAGATAATAGAATTAACTTGCAGAAGGGCAAAAGGTTTCAGAAAAAAGAGAAGTTTCTACAAGAATCATTACACATAGCCTAACACACTTATTGAAGTCCCCACGGAACGAAAAGAGAAAAACTGCCCTACTTTTGCGGCTTTTCAATTGACTTCAGGAAAAGGCATATTGATTACTGTAAGAGGGCTCTGTTTTTATGGAACCGTATTGGGCCAACATGGGTGTTTAATGAATAGAATGTTTAAAGCCATTAAATCTTTGTGTATGCTAATGTAAGTTCATGGTGTTAAAAATTTTTAATGGCTAACAAAACAGAATGGTTTGAAAATGTTAGTTGGTTTGAGACAAAAGGATGCTTTTTTTGTCACCTGTCCTTTTTAATTGTTTTTATAAATGCCATTGCCTTTTACTATAACAACACGTTAGATTTGGGCTTAGAATTAATGATGGTACTAAAGGTATCTATCTTTATTATATGCAGATGACATTGTGTTCTAACTTACGCCAAAAAATGAAAATTGATTTGCAAGACGGGGCAATATTTGGAATAACCTTGTTGGTCCATTGGGTGTGATATAAACAATATGTCTATTAATATGTCTAAAAGTTAATGTTATACACTTTAGAACAATCATCTATGTCTATGATTCCGAGGTATGTATTTAAATGTAATGGCAATGTGTTAGACCTATACAGACAAATATACTTATTTAGGTCTTGTATTGAATGAGTTCTTAGATTATAATGTAACAGCAAAGTTTGGTGTCACAAAGCAGCAGGGTAGATTCTTGGGCCTTTTAATTGCTTAAATTCAAACATATGGGTGGCATTTTTGCGCCTACCATGTTTTTACAAAGTTGTTACGACTCGCTAGTTTGGCGGTAGTAGCATATGGGGCTTCCATTTGGGGAACAAAACAGTTTGCCTGTAAATTATGGCAGGTCCCAAAACAGGAGCTATGAGGTTTTTTTTTGAGTAAGGTAGATTAACCCCCCAACTCTGCTGTTGCTGGGTGGGAATGGGGTGGGAACCAGTGTTTGCTTAAGCAAAGGTAAAATGTGTAATTTTAAATGGTTTTATGGTGATTTTCAAGTATGGAATTAAGTTCTGAATAAAACGGATCTTTACTTGTAATTGTGTTGGGTACCAAACTGTAAAAACTGGGAATTAATAGAGAACAAATAATTTTTGATAAATTTAAACCCTTTGGGTGATTATTATTGCTATTGGGAACATGTAATTTACACAAGAAAGAATTGTTAGAATAAAGTTGTAGTTTAATGTTTTTAGTGAATATCTGACAAATGGATTGAATCACTTTTTCCCTTGCATATATAGTTTTAGCAATTGTAGGTCTTAATAAACTAAGAACATATAGAAACTTCAAGTTTAACCCTTGAGACAGAAGAAAATATTTTAAAATATACTGGATAGCAAACAAGAAATTGCATAATGCTAATTTTCGTTGGGAGTAGCCCCCGATTAGGCTTAAAACTGGTAGAATATGAAACCTTTTTGGGGAGGGAAAAGGGTTGAAATTTGGGTTTTTTTGCCCTTTTAGGGGGAGAAAATAAAAAAAAATTTTGTTGGAAATGGAATGTTTTAAATTTGGGCATTAGGAAGAAAACCTGTTTGTTTTAAAAAACTGGAAAAATAGGGGGGTTTGGAAAATTTTAAAGGGGGGGAGATGAAAAAAAATTTATACCCTTTTTTATCTCCAATCCCAAATTATTGGGTTTTTGTTGCGGAAAAATCCCGTTTTAAATTTTAACATTCGAAAATAGATAATATGTATCACAACACTTGAGATTTCAGTAGAGGGATTTTTAATTTTTTTAAAAATAAGTATTTGTATATAAAATGTAAAGATTTAATATTGTTGTTTTTGACAATACTTGTATATTCTTCAGACTTGCCGGGTTGGTAACGTTGTTACCCAGATACTTATGGTCTAGCTCTAAAAATTGTCACGAAATAAATTAATTTTACATGATGGGTAGGATTTTCTTAATAATATTAAAAGGGTTTTTTAATCAACATGATAAGACTGGTTTTGCTTAATCTTAGTTTCTTTTCTTATTTTATAAGGGTTAAGTTTGGTTTAGAATGGGGCTGATATATTATTTGACAGAATTTTTTAAGTGTTTTTATTTTTTTGACAGCTTGTTTTTAGATAAAAATTTTAGAATAAATTTAAGACATAAATTTTTTATGTCTTGGATTAGGCCAACTGTACTAATTATATTAATTTTTTTTTTTTTTTTTACTGCCTAACTATATGGAAATATTGGATGTCTGTTTATGTGCAGTCATGGTGTGGGTGGAGCAACGAAGTGTTAACATAAGGTTAAAATTCGGTGTTCCACAAAAATGCTGATTACTCGGACTGGTGTATATGCGTGTATAGTGGGTTCATTAATTTGTATATGCAGTGGGAGTTCCACTAATAAGACCACCTTGAATGTTTCAAAAATCATGCAAATCTCGGCAATATAAAGAATAAGAGTTTAAGTTATAAGAGCTGAAGTGGCTCGCTGATGGGACCTTTCCGCTGTTGGGGGTGGCCATCATTTTTGTGTGGTCTTTTTTTTTTGGGTGGAATTTTACTGTATATTCTGTTAGTAAAATGTAATATATGTAAACATTTATAGTCTTCAGATAATTCTTTTTAAGAAATGACACAATTTGCTTAATATGTAATTTTATAATGTCTTTTAAAATTGTTAAATATGGATTGAAGACTCAAATTAAAATTAAATCATATATAAGATTATCACGATGTGCTAATAGTTTTATCGTGGTAAATTTCTTTAAATGCTATATGTTATCAATGATATTGTTTGGTTTTTATTAACCTGTCAATTTTACATTACTGATTTACAACGGTTCGATGCACACAGTATATTAAATCTTCGGGTAAGATGTTCGGCAAGTTCCGTGATTTGTACGAATGTACGATGGAATTTTAATCTAATTTGTATCTTTAAACTAAGTGTACTCAGCGTTTAGCGCAATAGGGTATTTATCACGAGTTTATTAATGCTAAGTGTCACAGTGTTTTAAGTTCGAGCCAGCGGTTTGGTCCATTGTTTTTTTCTTTATTAATGCTTTTAACATTATTGAATCTATACATGATTATTTTATTTGTTTTCTTTTGTTTGAATTAATGTTTTTTACTTAATTTTTTATGTATATTACTCTTTTTTAAATTTAACGTTTTTTTTTTTAAGAATTTCAGTTTTAAAATTGAAAAGTCTTTTCAATGCACCGTAAAAACACACTACAAATTGTTTCCATTGAAAATATACTGCAAAAAAAAAAGAAAGACAGACTTTAAAACAATGGCAACAGTCAGGGATATAACCACATTACCTCTCAAATTGTTAGGCTAATTTTCTTTTTTCGCGATGCCTATTGTTAAATTTTAACGAAAACCTTCACTTCAGCTGGCGTGACTTTCAAACCCATTGGACTAATTATACTCCATTTTAATTTTCATAAAAATAACACGGACCAAAACCGAAGTGGGATCGAATATTTTAAAAGAGTCCCATGATGTATTCATTAAAGAAAAGGTCAAAAATTTCCGAAATATAAACGCCCCCTTTAAAAATGTGAAAAGTTTTAAAATGTAAAATAAATTTAAAAAAAAAAAAGTTTAAAAGAATAAAAAACAAAATGTACCCTTTGGGATCCATAAACCTTTAATTTTTTGGTGATCAGAACTTTAAACCCGTTTTGGGGGTGTAGTTTAAAAAAATATCTAAACCCTTTTTTCGATCAAGGGGAGACGGTTCCTTTTTTCTTGAGAAAATTTCCTTTAAAAAGTTTCATGAAAATGAAAAAGTTCCAAACTGTCAGGCCCCGGTTTTAAAAAGCATAAAAACGAAATTGAGTTAGATAAGTGGCCCGAAGTCAAGCCAAAAGGGGAAAACCCGTATTATTTTTAAGAGAATATGTTTTCACTGCAAATAAATAATTGAGACTTGAATATTAAAATTTTAAAGAGGTGCATATTTATAAAAAGCATATGATGTTACCAAGAGAGTAGAGAAAAAAATAGGTAATATGCCGCTGCCCGTTCAAAAGTCATCTTAAGTTTCAAAAATCCGTGCCAATCAATGTTGCTTTTCATGCACTTCAGTTTCATTCAGAATGACAGTAAGTTAATCCGCGTTGCTTACATAAAACTTCGCTGTGGTTATACGCAATATAAACAAGGAAATTCGGACTAGAAGTTCAGTACTTCAGTTATGAAGCATTGCCTTTAATCTGACATCCTTTAGGGTGAAGCCATTTGTATTCAGGAATTAAACAATTAAAAAAAAAAATATTTGAATTTCTTAGAAATGTTTGCGTCTGTGGTGTGTACCTTATGTAAAATATTTAAAAAACCGAATTAAAATTTCCGTTAACTGAATTCTGTAGCGATGTCTTAAAATTACATTCGTTTGTTATATAATTTTTTTAAATATTTGAATTAAGTAAATTATATTGAGCATTGGAAGTTACGGTGGTATAAAGCGGACAGAGGGAATCTTTTATTTACTACGTGCGCATGCAATTGCTAATTACGTGGCCTCGGAAATATAAATTGCATGTGCATGCGATACCTAGTATGTGGCCGAATGACAGTATTATGTGTGCGCTTGAACGCCCTTGCGCGGCCACGCCATATGTGACGTTCGCATTCGTACGTAATACCTATCGCGTGGCCATGTAATACCTCTGTGTGCGCTAGTGAAACATTCTACCAATATGCCATATACTTGATATATCGGCGTGAACAAGTATTAACTTATCATGCAGAATATATATATGTACGGTGCGTAATCGTTCCAGGGGTGATTTGAAATAATTCCCCGTTGCTGAACTGATTTGGTTTATTTCACCGGATTGATTAAAATAAAATGGGTTTTTTAGCTTGACAAGGTAAAAATAATTTAAAAGATAAACACATTTACATCTATTGTACTTTGAATATTCTACTTGCACTGAACATTGAAATGTTTAAGGAATTCATATACAACTTTATAAGATTTATGATCGGTCTTTTATCCGTTGGAATCGAAAAACAATTTCACATGTCGGTGGAGTGAAAGTAAACACTAGCATACTATTGACAATAGTCATTATTACATTGTATCTTTGTTTTTTTAATGTTTTTCATGATCGTATTATAGAAAAATCATTCCGCCAATAGTTAAGTGGTTTTAGTGCAATGGTTTGTCCAGTACTGAATGTGTAGGACGTAAGTCTACAATCAGCCCTTTGCCTTGTTTTTCCTTAATGTGAATCAATCATGTGTCCTAAGAAAATTTACGAGGTAGTCATAAAAATCCTACAAATTCATTACTTGACAAATCATTTTACTAAAGTCACTAAATTATCGGAGAATAATTTCTTCTATATGATCATGAAATACCTTAAAAATCAAAGATAATAATGTTTTGTTTTTTTTTGGCAATTTTATGCTTATGTCTACTACTACTAGTACTTCAATGACATGTGAAAGTTGTTTAAGAAGTAGATATTAATTTTGAGTGCATTGTTGTAGAATAATGCACGGTTTGAGTTCAAATGCGTAGTAATATAATCACGAAGGTCGATAGGCCGGAGTGATTAATTACAAAGCATTTGAACGAAAAACGTGCATTATTATACATTGTATCATAGTTTGGGGACCTTAAAACACTCGGCAATCTGACTTATACTCGAGGGCTACGTCCCCTCGTACAAATCAGATAGCCTCGTGTTTTGGTGCTCTTTCTATTACTTAATGCACGAAAAATTAATATCTATTTCCATTCTAACACGCCAAGAAAAAATAAAATTATAACTATCAAGTTGGACTTTATGTTTGGTTGTTAAATTTGTTTTCGCCTCAGAGTTTCCAATAGAAACGTTCTTTAAAGGCTGTTCAAGTGGGTTGACGAAACTGTCGTTAAATCTACCGTGTGTAGAAACATTCTGAGAATAACGAATTTTGAAAACGTTGATAAAACTTTGTTTGTTTATTTTATTTCCTTCTATAATTTTCCAAGCGAAATACAAATTATTAAAAGCGTAATAGATGTAAAACTTAACTCGTTAGCGACATTAAAATATCGTACTTGATTTTGATTGTTCTGCACGTGCTGTTTGGCGCTACATTGTGACGTCACGTAAACAATACTTTAAACGTCTGTACAGCGTTAACGACTGAATTAAAGATATTGGTGTTCGGATTTATTTTCTTTCATTCTAGATAGTTTTCACAACAAAATTCGACAAAAATTGTTTTTATTTTTCACATTTTTCAAATAAAATGGCGCCCGCAGTGTGAAAATACACAGGGAGATAATAAGAACGGCGAGTGCATTGTTGTAGAATAATGCACGCTTCGGGCCTTCTTTGTTTATATAGAAAACTTCCGATAGTGTTAGAATAAACAACAATAATAATTCAGGTTGACATTTCAATTACATACACTCGATTAAGAAGCATTTTAGTAGTTTACCTCCAGCCACGGTACATTACTATGTAAGATAGTGTAAATACATTTTGTAAATCTAACAATAGCCAATGCGAATGGAACTGATCTGGTAATGAGGTCTGGATAAAAGTGTGACCATCTGTGTAGTTGAGTTGCAACTCATATTGCATCGTTAGATATTCAGCGCCCCCAGCAAGTGTCATCTTCTCCATAGCAACGTTTTTTACTGAAAAATATCATGGTAATTGTATCAAGAAGAGAAAGATAAATACCTACAAAACGCCAAAATTGCTAAATTGAAAATAGTTAAATATGATTGCGCCTGTTTATAGACGATACATTTAAGGGCAAGCTACTGTCAACGCCAACTTAGCATCGGCTGAAGCAGAACTCAATATTCAAATATAAATTGTGGTGGAAATTTTGAATTTAGAAACATCCGCAAATGTGTTGATATGTCGGTTGTCATGAAACATTAAATGTGTGATGTGACACGTCTGTAAGCGGCGTATGATTCCCAAGTTAAATAAAATGTATGTATATAACGAGGAAACAACAGACAGAACTAGATAAATTGGTATTATTTAGGAGATCAGAGGTTATGAAGCCTGCAGTTCACCGAAAAGGCGTCAAGAGACTAATTTGATTACACACGATATCAGCCAAAACCATCTGTTTTGTTGCGCCATATGACCTTTATTGATTTGTGGGCCGTAAAACCAAACTAAACAAAAACTATGTATCCAAAAGATACATTTACGAAAATCAAAAACGACTATAATTACATGGACATATGAAGCAGGTGAACTCAGAAAGGCAAGGTATGTAATATTTAAACGTACGTGTAGGTTCTAAAGGTTGATTGTCAAGCATTTCCTCTTCCTTTTCATGTTTAATACCATTATAAATCATTTTGAACCCTTCAACATTCAGTATATCTGGCCATGGGACAACTCCCTTGTAAAAATGCACGATTAACGTGTCAAATGATGACGTCAAACTGGTAGGAGGCGGTTCTATATTGCAGTATACGTTATCTTGCCCCATATCATTTATATAGAATTCGGATTTGTAATCTTCTGAAAGACAGAAATAATCGTTTTATCAACGTGGTAAAGGATATATGTATTATCAGAGAGAACGTTCCCAAATTGTTTATGACGTTTCTGTCACATGATTAGCCTACCAGTGTTGAATAGTTCTCTTTTATATATGTACTGTTATTTCAATTTTACCTATTTGCAAACAGTCAATCAAAATGATTTAATAAAATGACTGATACAATTTTAAAGGAACAGATGATATATAGATAGTTTAAATTTATATTATTAATTTATTAATATTCTATATTTTTAAATGTCGGTCCACAGGATTATTTAGCTCGATCAAACAATCCCATGGATGAGACATCGAAATCATCACTATGATAATTACACTAGCCTTTATCAAACAAAATCATTTTTTAAGAAAAAAAAGTTTATTTAAAAGGTAGTTTGTGTTCTTTATACATTTTCGAGGAACAAAATATCAATGACACGTGCCTACATTTAGAGGAAACTGCTATCATTAACATGTTTCGCATTTGCAAGATTAACACGTTCCGCATTTGCTAGAAACTTCGTATCATTGATAGGTTACACTTTGCGAAAAACATTAGCGAAACGTTTCACATTTGCGAGGAACATGATTTAACTGAAACGTTGCACATTTTTGAGGATTGTGACATCAATGAAACGTTTCACATTTGTCAGTGCATTATATCAATGCTACGTGTCTCACTTACAACTAGATATCAATGCTACATATACACCTTTGCAAGACACTTGGTATCAGTGATACGTACCATTTTTGCAAGGAACATAAAACGCAAGAAATTCTAATTGTATTCGTTTTCCTGGAACAAATATCGTCCAATTTTCAAATGTGTGTACAAAAGAAAAGCCGAGATACGACATGGAAGTAATAACCATTTGTGGTTTTCTGCAAGTCTCTTGTAATCCTTGCTGCCAAGGCGGACTCATCTGTAGGGAAAAGCACGCCGGAATATCTGGTAAAAAATGAAAGATTATTATTCTTAACCCATTTAATTTGTGTAATGGATTGCCCTGCTGTGAACCTGTGACAGTTCATTTGATGTTTCAGGGATTTCAGTTTTATTATATAAAAAGTGAGATAGTGTATGGACCTGTCAGTCTGCATGGATGCTGGTTTGGCATAGGCTGCTAAATTTTGATTCCGGAATTTTAAGGGTTACATTATATGCAAGAAAATAAAATTTTACAGTGCACATTTTCCGTTCACGTCATTAAATCTTTTTAATTTTACATCCATGGCAAACTCGTTTGGTTCTCAAGTGTAACAAAGGAGATAGTAGCTCTGCAATACCTCGCATCGTACACCGATGTTCCGGCGTGCTTCTCACATATTCAAAATTTATTAAATATGCTAGTTTTAAGTCAAATGTAATGCAAACTTTGCGCAAACATATTGACTTTCGCGTGAAAATTCGACATCATTTCCATAAAACTTGAAGACTGTGTTGCACAGTTATTTCGCGGTAGAATTTTATAGTTACAGTTTCAAAATTGCGCATAATGTAAAACACACACACGCGCACGCACCAACGCACACACACACATAACATTTAGTTGCTTGCGGTTATCAAAATGTGTGGGACCCAAACTGCTACTGGTTAGTTTTGAGGTCGGACACCGCAAGTGAATGATGGAAACAATGCGTTAGTTAGGGACTTTTGATTATGTACGGTGCGAGGTTTTGCTGAGCTACTATCTCTCTCGTTTCACAGTGCATAAAATTTCTGCAGACGAGTTAAATATGAGTACATGTATATGAAATATATAGATATATTTATTTTAAGATTTGTATTACGTTTCACCGATACAAAATCAAAAGCAACTGTCTAATTTTGCTTTCACAATCGCTTAAAATATCAAAACAATAAAATTAATATTTGATTCCTAATAAATGTGTTTTACGTAGCACTGTTCGCTACTTATTACATGTGTTTATTGTTGCTTTGAAAGACAACCCGCGCAATTCTTAAATATTTAACACAGTGGAACAAAGAATTAACATAGTTACATTTATATATTTACTCTTTTTTTCAGAAGAAATCAAATATGTGTTCCAAATTTTTTTAGAAAGAGACACTATTGATAACCAATTGAGAAGAGATAAGGTTATAATACCTTCATATGTGGCAAATGCCTTAAAACCATTTCCCAATGTAGTCGAAGCCGAAAGTGGACAAGTAACAAATGATAGAACGATCTGCGTTTCTTTTGTTGCAATGGTCAATGAGTTTTTAACTCTATTGAATCTATGGTCAATTTGCCTGTATCTACCTTCCATCTCCCTGTAGAAATCCTTATTTGAAATATCAGTAGAAATAATCAAAGAATCGTCGCAAAGTGTATATTCCTAAAAAATAATATAGTACGTAGAAAACTTACTAATAAAATTATTACATACATGTACGTAAATGAGCAAATAATATTCAACAGCGTAAAAAGTTACAAAGAAAAAAAAATATAATAATAAACACGCCCTCCAGAATATTTTGAAAAGTTTATCATTTCTGTGGCTAAATGTGTACTATGTCTAATCACCATACATTTTGCCCAAAAACTTCAACTTTAATATTGACAATTTAATCATTTTAATAAACGGATATTAACACATTTCAAAGTTAACCAAATTAAATCTAGTCCAACGAATTATTATGTAGGTATAATAACAAGAGGGCCATGATGGCCCTAGATCGCTCACCTGATTTATCAAACTCATCCAAACAATTACCTAGACAAGCATTCTGACCAAGTCTCATGACAGGTGAGTCAAAAATGTGACCACTACAGTCACTGCGAAAAATATACTGATATACGGGAATATACGGTCCCGTATTTTTGACATATACGGGCGTGTACGGGATGTATTTGTCGAATATACGGACCAAGTATACGAGTCCGTATAGGGAACACCGGGTATACGGGAAGTCCGTATATGCATCAGGCATATACGGAATTCCGTATTTGCACCATATACATGTACGTATATTTGTTCGTATGTTTGAAGTATACGGAGAATATATCCCGTATACGGCCTTTATCAAGATTGTTATCCCTAGTATACTATAAATATACCAAGGATATACGAGACCGTATTTTTCTACATATACAGGAGATATACGGACTCGTATTTTCTACGTATACAGAGGATATACGGAACCGTATATTCTACATATACAGATAATAATATACGGACTCGTATTTTCCACATATACAGATGATATACGGACTCGTATTTTCCACATATACGGATGATATACGGAATCGTATTTTCTACATATACAGAAGATATACGAATCGTATTTTCTACATATACAGGGATATACGGAATTGTATTTTCAATATATACAGGGGATATACGGAATTGCATTTTTTAGCTGTACACAGGGTATACAGAACTGTATTATCGAGATAAAAAAGAAGGTACAGATACTATCAAAAGCATGCATTTACATATAAGTAACACGTATACATGACCGAAATGCAGGCTTGTACAATAGAACATGTTTGATTACACATTGTGAAATGAACTGTAAAGTCATATGCTTAAGAACTTTATCTTCACAATTGGAGTATTTCAAATAATAAATAAAAACCAAAATCGAGCCACTCTTAAATATTTATTATTTCATAAACATATATTCAATATGTATACATATATATAACAAAATAAACATGTCTCCGCTACAACATATATTGTTGTAAGCCTTATTCCAGATGGACACATTAATGTAGCGTTGCAACGGAACGGCGATATACCGGTATGTTGCAATACAGAGTCTGAAATACGTATCACGGTGCAGACATCCGCACCGCGATATTTTCTTCAGAATCGAATTATACATGTACATTTTTCGATATTTTCAAGCCGTAACCTTTATGAATTGCATGTTGTTTAAATCTAGAACATCTATGCTAACTTGAAGTTCTTTTTCGATTTATCTTAACTGATAACTATTCACGTATATTACCATCGAATGAAAAACTTTTAAGATATCATACCGTTCATTTGCTCCGTGTTAACAATTCAACTCATTTATGTTTAGGTCTCCTGGCAACAAATTGAGCATAAGAGAGAAGTTAACGCTAATAATCATCATAAAAATAAAATTTCCGTATTTACAGAAATTTTTTCATTCAACGCCAAACTGTTTTGCTTTAAAAAGCACTTGAAATATGATCATCGATGCATATCGCCCCTGTGGAGTTCTATTTTCTGATGACGGCTAGGATGAATGTTTTTCGCTCTCACGATATTACATCCCTTCTTCGCATAGTGTGACTGAGAAATATTACCTAAATCGTCTGTTTAAAGGGAGTCGTCAGTGTAAAGTATACACATACTTTCCGAAAGTGCTTTAGCCGCAAGCATTTGATTAACGACGTCCTCTATAGCAATGTTTTTTTCAGTACGCAATCATCTAATATATTTTTCATTAGAGGATAGAAGATGTCATTTATAAGCAACCATTAGCGGGATTTAAAATGTAAATGATTTAATTCTTTTGCGGATGATAAGTTAATATGTCTATGTTAGTAAACTGTTACGAATAATATTATTCGGCACTTGTAAAAGGAAACATTGGAAAAAGTGCTGCACATAAACCATTTTGATGCTGTTTATACGTTGTATATTAGTAATCGTTTAGTACGGGAGTCAGTTCGTACTGACAAAAAAATGGTTTAAGAATAACAAGATATTTGCTAACTACGATGGAGTGATGGAGTTGTTCCGTGTTTACACAATGATTAATCCCAGTAAGTAAAAGGCGGAATATGTTTACAGCTGATATTCTATTTAGATAAAGTCAGTCGTAAATCTTAACAAATAATGATATTGTTTGTTATCAGTTTCATTTCGTTTTCATAAAGGCTATCTCATCATAACTTCACAGCAACGAAATGAATACTTCCAATATACAATAGTGTATATTAATATTGTTGTTATTTGTTAATAGACTACGGTTTAACTAGGTATATGGTTGGCAATGAGATATCTCTCTTACAGGTGTGCCAATCGGAACTAAAAATAAAGTGATAATTTCCTCCACAAAAAATCTGAATAGAAGGCTACATGCGAGAAATATCCTTCCCTTGGCCTATAGCATTAATCTGATAAAGATATACGTATCAATATGTGACAATTGCATAAAATAACATAGGATAATATTTTAGTTAATACATGCGAATGCGACAGTATTACGTGCGCACGGTGAAACATTTACGTATTAACGCCATCAATCATGATATAGTATTCACGTGCGCACAAGTACTGTGGCGTTTTAGTATAATAATTAATTGACGAGGTGGTCAAGTCCACCATGCCAGGTGTAAACAGCTATCATATTGTGTTTATTATCTTCAAACAGGCTAGCTAATATAAAATAAATCCTTATCAACAAATTTACCGAAACTCTCAGCGAAATGCAGTATGTAAGGTTGTGGTAAATATCAATGCAAGAACAGCTAGGCTCGGATTGCACCTTTTTCCAAAAGTATTGCTTTATAATTATCAATCAAGTAAAGAAGTTTTGTATCATTTATTGCAAAGATTATAAATGCTGTGCTATTTTCTATTAACTTCTCATTTTGTTTTAAATATGGGCTATATTTAGCCCTATTTAGCAAGTTGGTGCAAATTTATACGGAATGCAAGATACTGTATCAACTAGAAGTTAAGTTTGCCACGACGAATTACTCCTGCACTGCAAAAGTACTTGATGACTTCTAACATTACTACACAGCTAATATGAACAGGATTATCACTATCAGCCGTGCATTGTAATCTAGAATATTTAATATTCATAACAATACTACCGACGCTGTTCTATTCCAATTCAGTTTTCTAAAGTAAAATAAAAATAAAAATATATGGTAAGAAAAACGCAAAAAAAGTGAGACATACTTTGAAGGCTTCGAACCTGGGTGATAAAGATTTAATGTGTAATGACATTCGAGATGGAACTTTATAACTTTGCTCATCAAAGACAGTTTCAAATTTGTTCTTAACCTTACAATTTATATGTCGCTTCTGAAACCCACTGTTTACGCTAATTCAGACAGAAGGTGTTAACTTTAGTGTACATGGTAACAGAAGAAAATGTAAAGTCACTCTCCACATTATCTAAGCGGGTACTTTTCGCTTACGGCACGTAAGTTGAACTAAAAATATACATATCATTAACATATATAAAGTGATTTAAGACTTGTGAAGACAATATCATAATTCTTTTGATACAGTAATATTTAAGAAAGAAACGAATACTTAAATAAAATAAATAAGTCGCATGATCAGTGCATCTGATATCAACAATTGTGTGGTGGAGCGTTGTATATATATATATTTGATTTTGCATATTAAAAGCGAAGATTGGTTTTAGCATTTTCAAATTGCGCTTCAAAATGCTTATTGCCTTAAATGACAATCATTGTATACATCACTTGCCGGTCAACATAATATAAAGAAACCAATGTATTTATAACTAAGCCATATTTATGCATGCAAAATAAATGCGTGTATTAAGGACCCAAAGATTTGACTTTTCCTTGAGAAAGATTAAACACATGATGTCAGTAAGGATCGGAATATATGAGACTGTGTAACTCTTCTTTACAAGTCAACTCTTTACAACTCTTCTTTACTTTTCATCAGTTCACAAAAAGTGACAACATGATACATTCCAAAAATTATGAAACAATTAAATTCGGGTAAAAAATAGGACAAAGTAGGCTAGCAAAGATCGCATTTTAAAAAAGTGAGGATCCTTTCATAAAGAAAAGGAAAATTGATTTAAAGTTTCTTCTTTTGTATATAACTTCAGGCTACGAGAAAGTGTGAGAAAATTATTATATTCAAATATGACAAATTGATTCAAAATGATAAAATAAAAAAACTTATAGGCGGAGAAAAGTTGATTGAAACGAAGTTAATGTACACCGAACGATTTTTATATTATCTCAATTTGTCTTGATATGTCGATTAGGTTTTTTAAATGAAGCGTTACGTAAGGCAACGCTCCTATTTTTATATTTACAGACTAATGCGCGATGTAGTCTGTGACCTATATCCGCGTGACATACCCAGTCTGAACACATAATGAGCCGCGTCACGACAAAACCAACACAATGGCCCGTGACCAGCATGGATCCAGACCAGCCGCGCACACCGCGCAGTCCGATCAGGATCCACGCTGCTCGCTAACAGTTTCCTCTACTTGTAATAGGGTTTGTAAGCGCAGGCCGGTCCCGGATCCATGCAAGGCCGAACCCAACACTGTTTGGCCTCCGTCGCGACACAAGCTAAAATGATCTATATTATGTAACGCGCGAATCGGAATCTTTCGCTTTTGAGTAATTTTAATTGTAAACGTTGTTAAAACGGTATGTTTACATAAGGGAGAACGGAATTTTTTCTATCTTTTTTTTTTAAATTAAGTTTCAAAAAGCTGTTGCAACCAGTATCTCTTTACTGTTTTGAAAAGGCGTCTAGTAAAGGTTTTGACTATCGAATAAGATTAAAGTATGTTATGATTTTCCGGCCATTAATGGCTAATCGGTGTCAAGATTGTTTCCTGGAATCTGAGGAAAATAATTCTGCGATACTTGATCACGTTTGGATGTCTATAAGAAGTATGGCTTAATAAATCGCTTACAGACAGTAGCGTCCGTGTAAATTGTCTTATTTTTATTCACAAAACGCAAAATACTAACAATGTTGTATTACGCTGAACTGTACATCTAATTACTTGCTACCATAACTTTGCTTCATCTATAACTCGCTGGTTAAGGAGGGCACAGCTGCATTTTCGTGGAAAGTTTAAACACGCTGTATACACTGTCCTGAAAAAAAATCAAATAATATAACTTCATCATAACTCGTGATAAAGGAGCACATTGGGAAAATATTTTCATAAGTGATCACATGTGCGAAGTGTTAATACTGTAGGAACTTGTTCACAGTTTTATGTGCATGTGTCGTAGTTAATGTATGTTTGTGTGTTCGTGCGTGCGTGCGTGCGCTGGGTGCGTGTGTTTAACATATCGCTGTAATGAGAAATATAAGTCAATCATTGGAATTGTCGAAAAAATTGTTATGTACAGAAGGCTCTATACCAGTTAAATTTATTTATAAACGAAATATTAAATAACTGTTCCTCAAAACAGCGCGGTGTTTTTGTGACTGACCATGCATATTCACTTATGCGTAAGTTTTATCTAAAAAGTAAACAAATGTTTATTAATTATAATAGAAAAAATATTTTAATTTTATAATTATTGTCCAAAAAAAGTCCAATAAACTAAAGTTGAAAACTCAGTTCATGTATAGTACAATTATAAATCTTGCATCTGAACAGACGTAATAAATAACCAAGAATATCGCAGTAGCTCGCCCCGATATAGATTCTTGTTAAAAGTAACGACCGTATCAGCGATTTTCAAAAGCGATTTATTTATAAAAACTCTTTTCATAAACATGATTATTGTTTAATGATTTTATAAAATTTTCAACGAAAAAACTTAAAAAAGTGTTTAATAATTACACAAGTTACAGGTCGGGATTCCGGTAATACAGCCGATTCCGTCGATTCCGGTAATTCGGGAGTCCGATTCCGGGTAAAGTCGTTGTAACCGGTATTTATTCTGTCATATTCTTGTTATTAATGTAATAAAAAATTTTCTGACAAATATTTTCTTGTTTTATTCATGTCTTAAAGGTATGATGATAGAAAATGAAGAAAAAGAAATAATTGTTGCTATTTTGTTTCAGATTTTATTAAAATTTATATAAAGTTAAATAATGAATAAGAAATATATAGAAACATGTGTAGCAGAAACTTGAAAAAAAGATGAATGAAAAATGAAAAGATCAATTCTTAAAGTTTGACTTATATTTGGCATCAATAATGGGGATTTGTATAAAATAAAAATCTGTGAATATAAAAAAAGTATTCTGCTCGTGAATTCCTCAGACTGAGAAATAACGATTTTAATCTAAAAAATTTATAACACATCATTTTTAGAAGTACTAATTAAAGCATTTGTCTTTTAAGAATGATGTTAATTTCTTCTGCTAATCTCCTAATTTTGTTATTATATTGAATAGATAAATAAAATATAACTCTATTTTTCGGCTATGCTATTTCTAAAGCACTAATTAAAAACAAATAGAATTTGAGTGTGTCTTTTCAGCTGCTTGATTGCGCATTGACTCGCACCCCTATTTTAAGTGAAATTGAACGCTTCAAGATTATTAAAAGTTCCAATCAGTTTGACACATCAAGCATACTATAGCGGACACACATCAGCTGATTGAATCTTTTGTACACTACCATGTCCAGGGGCTGTAATAATCTTGACAGTCTTCGATGTTAAAATGTCGTAAATTTGTTACGTGGTGTCTTTTGTAGCCTTAAGGAAGTTATGATTAAACGTATTTTAGAAAATAACCTTTTCTTTTTTTTCGTTTTTTGCATTTTTCAAACAAATTATTTATTAACAATGATACGAGTTTAGAAATCAAAAAATTTCAAAACTCCCCGGTAAAAAACCCCCTTCCGAAAAAAAAAAAAAAAAATGAAGGGGGGTCTAAATTTGGGGAATATAACCCTGCTTTTAATTATCTAATCCGGCGGCGCATATTGAATAGCGAAACAGATTAAAAAGTGTTAAAGTTCTTAAAAACAAATCAGTTTAACCCTGAAATAAGCTGTTGTTCACGAAAATGGCAACTAAATTCTATGATCGCAATATTGATATTGACAGACGATAAAAAATAACTTTAAACCTACCTTGTTTTGCATATTCTGAATTTTATTAACCAATCTCATTTAACAATCGCGTTTTTTCTTTTTTCCGTTTCCGCCGCGCTTTTCTGATTGGTTATAGGATTCACGTGATAAACAAACCAAACGCTTTAAAACTCATTTGGCTGTTTGATATGCCTAGATAGCCGTTTGTACAATAAAGCAATTTAGCATTAATAATGCCAGCGATTTATATTAAGGTCCGTGATAAGTCGAAGAAATCAGCATATACTGGAGTCAAAATAATATTGCGAATATTAAATAGGAAAGTATCAGTATCCATTAAACGATGAACTTGGCATATCATGTATAACATAGAGCATTGATACTTTTTCATTAGGCAAAACTTTAATTCTAATGCTTAATGTCAGTTATTTATTTTTATTATATAAATAATATAATATAATAATATAATAATAATAATAATAATTAATAATAATAGATATAATAAAATAATAATAATAATGATAATAATGAATAGTTAAAATTTAGTGCATAGATTTTAGTTAGAGCAACTATAATTATAATAAATGTAATGTCGTGTTTAATAATATAATAAGTAATAACTTATTCATAGAAGTGTTTTTATATATTTCTTTTTCTTTTGAGGTTGAATCCAACATTCTAAAATATTGGAATTGCTTTAATAAAGGTTTGATTAATTTAATAGTAAAAATTTCATATATTCATTTAAGTTTGACAACTGTAATTAAGTAAATTATGTGATTGAAAGCTCAGTGACTTTTTATTAAAGAAAAAACTTTATTCATTATTTGTCCTAATGGAAAAGCGTGTTCTGTTTGGGAGCTTAATTCATATTATGCGCCAGTTCCTATTGTGCAGGCAGACACGTTATTTCAGTTCAAATAGGCTTTCAAAGCCAATGAGGAACACAAACATACAAATAACCAACAGGTATGACTTCAACATAATAGCTTTTTAATCAACATAACTCAAATTGTTGGAGATGATCGAGTTTGAATTGATAAAGAATACTACCTGCCAAATTTTTCTACGTAGGTTACACATATAAATAGAAAATTTAATATATAACTTACAAGTCTCTTACCAGGTAATTTAAACTGCAACGTTTATTTCTCTTAAAAACAAAAACTCTTTTACAGTATATCACAGATTTTGACTGATATGGATGTACACACTTTAGAGAATGTTTTGCGTTAAGTAATAAAATCTTAACGCTTACAAAATAACATTCACATATTCACAATGTATAGGTATTTTTATTATCTTAAAACTTACCAAAATAATATTACAATCCACATGTAATTCTGCATCGGTATCATAATTGTATATATACATATATAGCATTACATGTGAATAGCTCATCTGAAAATTGTAAATATTATGGACTTTAGTACATGAACAATATTGAACATATGTGTCACGGTTCAAACTGTACACTATTTAGAGGAGAAAAATGGTCGGAATAGCACCAGGCGCATATAGCGTTAGAGTTTAGTTCTGCATATTGCTTTAGAAATCTCGTGAATTAATAAAGCAGGGGAGTATGCCACTGTTCAGGAAAAGATTGGTAAAGCCGCCTGCAGAATACTCAATCCGGAGTCCCCGGTTCAAGTTTCGGTCAGACGTGTACATTTTCTCTCACCCTATTAAATACGACAAAGCTTTATAGATACATTATAGAATAAATCACAAATCTTTATGACTATTTAATTACACGATATTAAAGCCAATGAACTTGCTATAACGTTAACAAATGAGTTTGTGTTTATAATGAGCCGCGTATGGACAAAAAGCCAACATAATGGGTTTGCGACCAGCATGGGTTCCAAGACCAGCCTGCTGCATCCCATACCGCGCAGTTCTGATCAGGGATCCATGCTTGTTCCGCTTACCAACGCCTATTACAAGTAGAAAAATGGACATCTAAGCAGCATGGATCCTGATCAGGCCTACTGCCGGAGGCGCGGCACTTTGGTTGGATCCGATGCTAGTGCGCAAACCTCATTATGTTGTTTTGTCGATGACTCGGCTATATAACACACTTATGAGATCACTTACGAGATGAATGATTAATGATGATTTTCAAGAACATGCTTTTCGAAATATTTGACATCACTATCAACAATACATGTGACATACACCCCAGTGAAATCTGAACATTCTAGCTTGTTTACTTTTAAATATAATTGGGACCTGGCAGCAGGGTACTTCAAAATTTACTTTAATATAAATCTTAATTGTGTCTTGTTTAAATGGACGAATTCCGCAAGATAAAAGGATAACAGACCAACTACGACGCTGTCGAAAAACATTTGAGAACAAATAACACGCAGCTATGTCTGTTTCATTTTATATTGTCGGGTTAGAGCTCTAGAACAAAATTCACATAGAGAGGTCGATGGAATGAGATCACAGTTGTAATTCCCTTAATTTCGTACAAGAATTATATTGAGAAATAAACAGTAATAAATGTACCGTGTTAAGACATTCAACATCCAATTGCGCTAACTTACGTAATCAGAAAAACCGGACAGCTCGTGTATAATCCCTGCTGCGTTTATGATCAATAATCCGGATCATATCCTCGTGCCTTAATCAGTATTGGCTTGTCGATTATCTGCAATAACAGCACGTGCTATTACACAATAATTAAAGTAATAAATGAGACCGGCGCCGGAAATGAATCAGAAATTGGGAATTCGAAAACTTCAGTAAGATGATTTCTATGCAAAAAGCAAATCTTTATGTTTCCTGAAATAAAAGATTACAATAAATAAATAAAATAACATGAAAACAATAAATTAAATTAAATAAATAAATAAATAAATATAAGAATATATGAGTGATGAATGAAGTATGAATAAATGGTTGGTTGGTTTGATTTAATTACAGTGAAGTTGAATGAATGAATGAATGAATGAATGAATGAATGAATGAATGAATGAATGAATGATGGATGGGATGGATGATGACAATGAATGAATGAAAATGAGTGAAGTGATGAATGGAATAAATGAATGAATGAATGGTTTGCATTGATGTGCAGGTGAATGAATGAATGAATGAATGAACTGAATGATGAAATGAAATGGAATGAATGAATGAAATGAATGAATGGAAATGAATGAAATCGAATGAGATATCATTGTTGATTTTTGGCCGGGGTTGCACTGGTGCATAACCCGGGTTATAGTATGGGTCGAATGGTGTGGGCGGCGCCGGGCGTCCCGGGCGGGCGGCGGCGGGCGGGGAAAAACTTTCGTAACAGTTTTCTCAGCAACTACTTATCCACAGCCTTTTTGATATTTGGTATAATCAGCATCAACCGGCACATGGTCCCATACTGTGGGAATTCGAAATTTCAGGTCGGTCACTCATCTACTTCCTGTTTGCTGACTACCGTTAATTTTCAACATTAATGGTTCAATAGCAGGAAATTTTTTCGTAACAGTTTTCTCAGCAACTACTTATCACAGCCTTTTGATATATTGGTATTCAGCATCAAGCCACATGGTCCCTTACTGTGGGATTCGATTTCAGGTCTGTCGCTCATCTACTTCCTGTTTGCTGACCTAAGTTAAATTTCAACATTAATGGTCCCAATAGCAGGAACTTTTTGTAACAGTTTTCTCAGCAACTACTTATCACAGCCTTTTGATATTTGGTATATACAGCATCAACACATGGTCCCATACTGTGGGATTTGATTTCAGGTCTGTCGCTCATCTACTTCCTGTTTGCTGACCTAGTTAAATTTTCAATATTAATGGTCAATAGCAGGAAGTTTTCGTAACAGTTTTCTCAGCAACTACTTATCACAGCTTTTGATATTTGGTATACAGCATCAACACATGGTCCTATACTGTGGGATTCGATTTCAGGTCTGTCGCTCATCTACTTCCTGTTTGCTGACCTAGTTAAATTTTCAACATTAATGGTCAATGGTAGGAAATTTTCGTAACAGTTTTCTCAGCAACTACTTATCACAGCCTTTTGATATTTGGTATTCAGCATCAACACATGGTCCCATACTGTGGGATTCGATTTCAGGTCTGTCGCTCATCTACTTCCTGTTTGCTGACCTAGTTAAATTTTCAACATTAATGGTCAATAGCAGGAACTTTTTGTAACAGTTTTCTCAGCAACTACTTATCACAGCCTTTTGATATTTGGTATACAGCATCAACACATGGTCCCATACTGTGGGATTTGATTTCAGGTCTGTCGCTCATCTACTTCCTGTTTGCTGACCTAGTTAAATTTTCAATATTAATGGTCAATAGCAGGAAGTTTTCGTAACAGTTTTCTCAGCAACTACTTATCACAGCCTTTTGATATTTGGTATACAGCATCAACACATGGTCCTATACTGTGGGATTCGATTTTAGGTCTGTCGCTCATCTACTTCCTGTTTGCTGACCTAGTTAAATTTTCAACATTAATGGTCAATAGCAGGAAATTTTCGTAACAGTTTTCTCAGCAACTACTTATCACAGCCTTTTGATATTTGGTATACAGCATCAACACATGGTCCCATACTGTGGGATTCGATTTCAGGTCTGTCGCTCATCTACTTCCTGTTTGCTGACCTAGTTAAATTTTCAACATTAATGGTCAATAGCAGGAAATTTTTGTAACAGTTTTCTCAGCAACTACTTATCACAGCCTTTTGATATTTGGTATACAGCATCAACACATGGTCCCATACTGTGGGATTTGATTTCAGGTCTGTCGCTCATCTACTTCCTGTTTGCTGACCTAGTTAAATTTTCAACATTAATGGTCAATAGCAGGAAATTTTCGTAACAGTTTTCTCAGCAACTACTTATCACAGCCTTTTGATATTTGGTATACAGCATCAACACATGAACTCATATCGTGGGATTTGATTTCAGGTCTGTCGCTCATCCACTTCCTGTTTGCCGACTAAGTTAAATTTTCTACATTTATGGTCAATGGTAGGAAATTTTCGTAACAGTTTTCTT
The DNA here is from genome assembly GCF_026571515.1 of Ruditapes philippinarum. Classification (NCBI taxonomy): domain Eukaryota; kingdom Metazoa; phylum Mollusca; class Bivalvia; order Venerida; family Veneridae; genus Ruditapes; species Ruditapes philippinarum. Next base: position 23,156 of record NW_026865206.1, read on the forward strand.
GGCAACTACTTATCACAGCCTTTTGATATTTTGTATACAGCATTATCACATGGTCCCATACTGTGGATTTGATTTCAGGTCTGTTGCTTATCCACTTCCTGTTTGCCAACTTAGTTAAATTTTGACATAATTAATGATCAATAGATAGGAAATTTTCGTAACAGTTTTCTCAGCAACTACTTACCACAGCTTCTTGATGTGTGGTTCACAGCATTGACATGTGGTCCCATATTGTGGGATTCCATTTCAGGTCTGATGCTCATTACCAACTAAGTTAAATTTTCAACATCAATGGTCAAGACAGTGGTAGAAAATTTAAGTAACATCACAGCCTCATGATATTTTGTATACATATGCAACCCGGCCTTTTCTGTCTTTGACCCATTTTTATTTACATATGCAAGTACAAGTATTATATTATGTATAGCCTATTTTATTAAATAAATAAATAAATAGATAAATAAATAAATAAATAAATATAAGAATAAATGAGTGATGAATGAATGAATGTATGAATGAATGAATGAATGATGGATGGATGGATGGATGGATGGACGAATGAATGAATGAATGAATGAATGAATGAATGATGAATGATGAATGGATGAATGAATGAATGATGAATGAATAAAAAAAGGAATGAATGATTGGTTGATTGATTCAGTGAATGAATGAATATGAATGAATGAATGAATGAATGAATAAATGAATGAATGAATGAATGAATGAATGAATGAATGAATGAATGAATTAATTAATGAATGAATGAATGAATGAATGAATGAATGAGATATCATTGTTGATTTTTATTTACATATGCAAGTACATGTATTATATTAACGTAAAATTTAAATGCTGTGTGGACAATCCCGAACTTATCTTCGTGATTTCACAATTATTTTAACTTTCACGATTTCAACTTCACAGATTCACGATTTTAATATAATTTATTCATGTTTTGAACATCACAATTTCAAATTTATCATTTTCTCATGTTTGGCTCATCATTATAAAATATTATAATGATAATGAAAAAAATAAATTACAAAATAACATGATTCACCATAGATGCTAAATACAAAAACGTACTATCTAATCGCCAATCGCAATTGTAAAGTATTCGCTATTACACAGCGGTATTGAGCTAGAATACCGCGTCTGCATGCTACAGGCGGATGTCTTACACGTTCTGTGCACTGACGGTATCATTCGCTATTTCTATATACAGAATCCGTATTTGCACGAATACGGAATTTCGTATTTTAGTAATATACGGACTTGTCTTAAAAATTCCGTATATTAGTAAAATACGGACTTCGTATATCAAAATTCCCGTATATTACGAGTGTACGGAGTTCGTATACTAGTCATATACGGACTGATATAATATACGGTCCCGTACATGTCCGTATTTCAAGTTTCCCGTATTCTTACACGTATATTAATGATATACGGAATTCCGTACACTTCCGTATATCCATGTCTTTTTCGCAGTGAGTGTTAACAAGGATTATCCATATTTGAGCAGTGCGACCTAGTTTTTTACCCAGGTGACACATATTCAAACTTGACCTAGAAATCATCAAAACAAACTTTTAGACCAATTTCAAGGATACTTGGATCAAAACAGTAGCAACTAGAGTGTTAACAAGATTTTTCTATTTTTAGCTGCGGTGACCTAGTTCCACATGCGATTTCGAACTCATCCAAGCAATTACCTATACAAGCATCCTGACCAAGTTTGATGATAATTGAGTCGAAAATGTGACCACTAGAATGTTAACAAGGTTTTTCCATATTTGAGCGGTGTGACCTAGTTTTTTTCATCCAAGATGACCAATGTTCGAACTTGACTTAGAAATCATCAAAACAAACTTTCAGACCAATTAACAGAATATTTGGATCACAACAGTAGCCACTAGAGTGTTAACAAGATTTTTCTATTTTTAGCTCCGGTGACCTAGTTTTTCATCCGAGATGACCCATGTTCAATTTCTTCCCAGCAATGACCTAGACAAGTTTCCTGACCAAGTTTGATGACAATTGAGTCAAAATTGTGACCACTAGAGTGTTAACAAGGTTTTTCTATTTTTAGCTCCAGTGACCTACTTTTTCATCCGAGATGACCCATGTTCGAACTCATCCGAGCTATCAACTAGATAAGCATCCTGACCAAGTTTGATGATGATTGATGCAAAAATGTGACCGCTAGAGTGTTAACAAGGTTTTTCTATTTTTAGCTCCGGTGACCTACTTTTTCATCTGAGATGACCCATGTTCGAACTCATCCGAGCTATCACCTAGACAAGCATCTTGACCAAGTTTGATGATGATTGATGCAAAAATGTGACCGCTAGAGTGTTAACAAGGTTTTTCTATTTTTAGCTCCGGTGACCTACTTTTTCATCCGAGATGACCCATGTTCGAACTCACCCGAGCTATCACCTAGACAAGCTTCCTGACCAAGTTTGATGATGATTGATGCAAAAATGTGACCTCTAGAGTGTTAACAAGGTTTTTCTATTTTTAGCTCTTGTGACCTAGTTTTTCATCCGAGATGACCCATGTTCGAACTCATCCGAGCTATCAACTAGATAAGCATCCTGACCAAGTTTGATGATGATTGAGGCAAAAATGTGACCGCTAGAGTGTTAACAACTAAATGTGAACGGACGACGGACGGACGGACGACGGACGACGGACAATCATCGATCCTAAAAGCTCACCCTGAGCATGCTCAGGTGAGCTAAAAATGTAAAGGAAATATTGACATGATGTCCGAATTTACATTAAATTTTACAGCCTTAATTCGGGTTTCGGCATTGTTGTTAACTAAATTCTATTATTTTTTTTGAAATTGTATGAAATGCATTAGTCGGATCAAGGCATTCTTCATGAATTCTAACCCTTGCCTTATTGTTCATTTTTCCTTTAATCCTTAAACTCATATTAGCTTTGATCATCCTTGAAGTCCTACAATTAACTTAACTTGGAAACATTGAAGCATACACCTTGAAACAAACACACAAACGATTAAAGAAAATGCAAGCAAATCTGTCTTGTGTTTAATTCAATGATGGTAAAAATATATATACACACGAACAATTAATTGAAATGCCAGCAAACCTGTCTTGTGTTTAATTCAATGACGGTAAAAATATATATACACACGAACAATTAATTGAAATGCAAGCAAGCCTGTCTTGTGTTTAATTCAATGAAGGTTAAAATATATACAAAACTACAATGAATTGAAATTCGAGAAAACCTGTCTTGTGTTTAATTCAATGATGGTAAAAATATATATTCACACAAACAATTAATTGAAATGCAATCAAACCTGTCTTGTGTTTAATTCAATGACGGTAAAAACAAGCTTCACGTAATGTGATTCTGGGTACGTTATAATCCATTTGTAATCTTGTTTTGTCTGATAAATTTGAGGAAAACCGACACTTGATAGGACACTTTTGTCTGCATATATCTCGCTGGTGTATCCTACTTCTTTGTGATAGTAATGGCTCATTGTTGCAAACGTTGTGAAAGATTCTGTAAATAGATATTAATGCATGGTTTCATATTTCAAAATATAATCGCCTTTCCATGTATGATTATAATACCTTTAAGAAAGTTCCCAATACATATTTGTGTAAATGTCTTGTGTTAAGATAAGTGGGATAATATATATTTATGGACACATTAAATTATTTATTATTTACACTTATTTTACTTATTGTCACCTATTTTTAAAAAATAGAACAACACAAAACACACACACACAACGTTTAACTTATTATATATCCCTCTTATGCTTTAGTCGCCAGTGTGTTCTCTCCCATTTTATAGTTCGGTTTCTTCTGGGGGCTCTACTGATGTAACTGATTTAGTCAGGGGCTGTGTTTAGTGAACGTTGCCTTGCCGTTCTGATCTTTATTCTCACTTTTTTGTATTACAACTATGCAAAATTTCGTTATTAGGAAGAATATTCTTCAGGAAGTTTACCTCAACAAATTTGTATCTGTTTTTCACGGTGTGTATGGTATAACGTAACGTACCTGTTAATCTGCATCCTATAAGTTCAAATCTTAAACAAGTAATGCCAGATTTAACTCTCTTTTGTATAAATATGGAAATCTGTTTTGCTGTGACCGATTTTGAAAACCAGAATGTTTGAGGATAGGTATCTGGCTTTGAAGTATCCAGGACAAATGTCTGGAAAAAAATAAGAACATAAATTATAAAATATCTATGACTTTGTCCGCGGGTTTTAGAGAGAAAAAAATCAGAAATACCAAATGAATATGTATAAACTGATAAAAGTGTAATTGGAACCTAAAAAACAGTTTACAAACTAGTAGAAAAGCAATGTGCCAATTATCAAATATAATGGCATTTTCAATACGGATAATATGCAAACCTTTGTATACGCTGACGAATTGTGAACGTCCATTGTTTGCAGCTTGTAGGTATTCTGTCCGAAGGATAAATATTTTTCCGGCGAATCTGCTAATGACAGTTCTTTTTCTCGGCAATTATATGTTACTATTCCTTCAATGATTGTTGTGTCCTTAAGCTCAATCTAAAAATGAAGAATAGTCAAATTGATTCGTGTGTCTTTTAAACAAATTGGTCGTCATATAAATCTTTACCCTCTCTGCACCTGCACAGGCTATTGTTAGCTTAAAACAAACCAGCGATGGATAACAATCCAGCTAATGTTCCTTCAACTGACACAAGGAGGTATGCCATATGGAAAATATGTATACCACGGAACACTAGAATGCTTTATCTTCGAGTGTTTATTGTAGTGTGTCCAGTTTCAATTGTTGCAACCTCACAATAAGCTACATAAAATCGACATGTCTTGTCTCTCCATAACAAATACATGTGTTTTACAAAGTATCGTATTTCTTAGATAAACAATCAATACTAAATGTAATGAAACTATTGAATGCCTTTGATACCAATGTCTTCATACCATAAAACAAAATGGTGATAAGTTAATACATCTCCATTAAAATAGTATTATTGTTGATATAAAACGTAAACATGTACCATTATAAAAGGTTGATCGTCGCTCAATTCTGGGCACCATCCAGTAAAGTAAGGTCTTACTTTATTAGCTGTGTTGTCCGAAGAAGCAGAGGATGCCGTGATTTGATCATCGTTTATGCCTGTGTTACTCAATCCAAGATCATTGTTACAAGTCTCGCCATCTTTATAAATGTAATATAATTGTTCTTGAGATAATCATTGTATTTAACCATTACAACATTTTATTCTAAACTTTTATATCTTTGAAATTCTTCAGCACGGCTCATAAAATCAACTTATTTAATCTAACTTGATGTGAAATTATTTTTCTATAATGATGTATTCATTAAATAACAAAAATACAAAAAAAAAAATATGTTTTTAATCTTGTTTTGAAAATGTGAGAAAATAATACCGGTATTACGAAATTGCCTGATCATTATATTCACTCAGCCCTGAGTGGTAAACTTCGCTTTGTTTCAATGACAATTCTTACATCAATATTAAGATAAATTAAATACATGTACAAAGGACATAAAAGTCCATAAACCAAAACATAAGTAAAATGTTGACCTAGAAGGCTAACCAATGCGGATTATGACAAAAGATGTTTTGCTGTTTCTTTCTAAAGTCGAAATAAAAGTGTAACCTATCATACCACTGTGAATGTTTTCAGAGTAAACATGCACATCCAGATCATCCATTTTGCCAGAATGCCTTACCAATAACGTCACAAAACGGCCCGTCATTATTCTGTAAATATCAAAAGAAGTAAAATAAGGACTGTTTTCTAATCAGGTCTTATTGTATCATGAGTTGTTCATCAAATTTAAAACTATATGATAAAATAGATATAAAAATGTATCCAAAGTTGGAAATGGTGCAGGGTCAGTTTTATTGAGCACTGTCTGTTCAGACGGTACCCAGGGGAGTGCAAGTTACCACCCACGCCTCCATGCGTGATAACCATGTTAGCTTATGGATTTAAGTATTAATTTATTTGCGTCTTTAAAGATAAAAATATGACATTATATATATTAATGCATATATGATAAAAAATTAATGCTTTACTCAATACTTCAATATACACTTAAGTGCATTAAAAATGTAACGTTGATACAAATATCTAACGGATGTTCAACGTTTTAGCTAAACTCATATAGTAAACTAGACATGAAAGAGGAAGGTGTAGTTCTTACTTTACGCTATATGATAACAAATAAGTAGTATTCTATACTAATTTTAATTAATCAATAACTTAAAAATATGCAGTATAAACACGAAATATATGCATAAGAAAAATGTTAACCCATGATTAACAGCATAATTCAATACATATGTAGTTTATTACACATGTATGCGGCAAAACGTAAGTAACGCTATAACATAACCTGTATTAAATATAAGTACACGATGTTCACACCTAACATGAATTTATTGACAGATATAGCATAAGCCTTAGTAATTATTTTTAATAAACAATATACTATACAACATCTGAAAAAACTTGCAGTGCGCATTACATGTAGAACACTTGCAGTGCGCGTTACCTGTAGACGTAATGTTAGAACTGTTTCACGTGGCAATCAAACGTTACATACAGTTTACTATATTTTATATTAAGACATGTATGAGGAATATGTATGTTAAACGTTTCACATTATTATGTTGCTATTATATTTGTTTCATTAGAAAAATGTTCCACGTGACAACTTTACACAAAAGTACGCTTCTACTCATAAAATGATGGTTATTGTGCATTAACACACTGCACTTAAATAAAGCACACATAAACAATTATTATTTGTTTGGGTCGTCAGGCAAAACAAATAATTGTAATAAAATTTCAGACCTGGATAAGCTTATTTACAAAATCCGAAAGTAGTCCGAGCTCCTTAAAGCGGTTACTTCCCTTTAAAAACTTGTACGCTTACACCGAAAAATTAAGGGGGCGATCAATGAGTAAAGATGGTCAAATGTCAGGCGCATTAATTTTCAAGCCTTCTCAGGAAAGATAAAATAGTTCGCGATTGGCCGAAGATTTCTAGATACAGATATACATGCTTATATTAAGCTCTATGATTATTTACATCAGAGTTAAACAACAAGTTTACCGTGAACAAAATATTTCGAAATTAATAAGGGCAACAAAGCCAAATTTAGAATAATGTGGTTTTCTTTAGGCTGTTATCTTATAACTTCTCCATGGCCGTTTTGGAAGCAAACCAACAAACAAACAAAACATTTTACTCTACATCTCTACAAATTCAGTTTACTTTACACGATTGATACTGATGTAAGATATATAACTTATTTGATCTAAGCAAACGATTCTTGAAAACATACAAGAAAATATTCAAAATTATAATAAACGTACATTTACCTTGAGAACAAAAGAGCTTGCGAGTACACGCCGAAGCGACAGACTTTGACATGATGACACATCACAGCCGACGGATACAAAAATTCGGATTTCTCTGTACTGATATAGCAGGTAATATCGGAGACATCACACATTGAACTTGCATGCGGACCCAACACTTAAATAAGACGAGAAAATACTTTGAGTGTTCAAAAATTTCAGATTTTTTAGTCAAAGCCTTAAATGCAAATGGTAACATTCGATGAAAGGAAATCATATAACTATATGAATCTACATTAATTGTATCTTTATTTCGAATTTGTTTTGAATATTTATGTCTTGTTTTATCAGTATTCTTTTTGGTAAAAACCGGAGTCAAAAGTTCCATGCAAGTCTCAAATTCTGCTAATTAAGAAAGGACAAAACAGTTCATTTTTAAGTGATTAGTATATATAAGTGGTTGGACATTTTATCTATTTTTCTGTCCAATTGTTTTCATTTTACGTTATAAAGCTAAGTTTTTTTCATCCCATTGTAAAGTGACATTGATGTGAATATAATAGAAATTAAATTCTAGAAAGAAAGGTGACCCCTTTTGAAACAATATAAAACAACGCACACTCGAGTGAAAATGAAAATTTGCAACGCGCTTCTACCACCGGCTTGAGCGGTACTTTAAAGTGCTGGAATCAATGATGCCAAAGGGCCGGCAAAATAAAGCCATGTCGTAGTAGACCATTTTAATGGTAGTACGCTTCTTGATTCATTTACTAAAGTTCGCTAAAGTATCAAACATTAAGATAGTTAAATTTCTGTATTTTATTGTTATCAGCAAAACCATCCATCCAATAATAAACAAACTAAATAAATAAATTACTATAGCCTTCTATAGAAATGATTTCCACTGCTGAAACTTCAACCATCCGACCAAGGTCAACAACGAACCAATAATAATACATTTTCAATGTAGCAAGAACCCAATTAAGGAACCGGACTATAAGAAATGTAAATAATGAGATATTTTATAAACAATAACGACTTAGTATTGTAATTTGAATAATGAGTATGCTATAAGGTATGTTTTCTTTACATTTTATTTACATAAATTTTGATTAATAAATAAACAAACAGCTAAACATACTTTTAACTTATAAAATAGGTCATAATCATACTTAGTTCAAAAATTAATTACTTTCATGTAGGTTAAGTTCAATGCTCATATTGATAGCCTGAGTAAAAATTGTCTTACTTTCTTTAATTTCCACATGAACTCGCCGATCCATAGTCACAGAGTTGAGGAAAAATGCTACAAATTAAAATATCAAATGACGTTTAAAATGATAATACTGCAATATGTTTGATAGATAAAATACAAATAAAGACGCTTGGAAGTTTTATACTATGAACATCAGAATTTTTTATACAGATTTGTTTAAATTAAACAATATTAGCTAGAACAAATGCACACAAATTCGTATGCACATGCTTACGCACTTACACATTACACATGCAAAACAACATTACCACTTCAACACATATTTTATATTTCCCGAATGGAGAAGTTGGTGGGGGCATACAGTCGACGTCTTGTCCGTCCTTCTGGATGCATTTATTTGACATTATGGGATGAATGTCGTGTGTACTCACTATCAACTTTGCTAATGATGTAGACAGTATTCAAAGTTTGCGTATAGGTTGGTTGTACAGTTATTTTTATAAAAACCAATGCAAATTATGAAAATAACCCTTTTCTCGTCAATAAAAGCATACGTTTGTCTATT
>NW_026865207.1:0-44236 GCF_026571515.1 Ruditapes philippinarum
CATTCACTTACTTAACCTTGACCTTGATTTTTTGATCTGGTTTTGCACTTGACACATGATCTATATATGATCTATCTTCATGTGTACAATTTATCTTAAAATCCAGGATTTTGTTTGCACACACAACACACACATTTGGAAATAGTGACACTAACTGCCCTTAGTCATTATTAGAACTTTAGTACTAGATTGCTTCTTAGCTAAAAGGGTTTTGTGTGGAAAGGAAAAGCTTTATTAATATTTCATGATGAGATAAAACTGGAAGTAAAATATTACTGGGATATATGATGATAGAGAATGATTTGTTCTAGCTCAATTCAAGATTTAAGGAAGGCAAATAACATGTTGTCATTTAAAGTCTAGCTCTTTTTTCAAGAATTAAATCCAAATGATACATCTATATTGTTTTTATTAATATATTTGAAAAACTTAAAGACAATTAACCCACTGTAGCCTTATTAACTTTAAAAAGTTTTAACCTAATAAATTATCTGAAAAATGTAACAAATTACTCTAATATTTTTATCTACATATTTTTACTGTAAAGGAGAGGTAGTGGAACATTTCATCATTATATATAAAACATTTAAAAAATTATTTTACCTTTTTCTTACTCTCATCTTTCTTTTTGATAGCCACAAATAATTCCTTAATCTTGTGCTGATATCTGTCTATCTTTGTCATATCCACAAATACCTGATCAATATATACAGAGGAACATTTTAACTTTGTCATATCCACAAATACCTGATCAATATATACAGAGGAACATTTTAACTTTGTCATATCCACAAATACATGATCAATATATACAGAGGAACAATTTAACTTTGTCCTATTCACCAATACCTGATCAATATATACAGAGGAACAATTTAACTTTGTCATATCCACAAATACCTGATCAATATATACAGAGGAACATTTTAAGTTTGTCATGTCCACTAGTACCTGATCAATATATACAGAGGAACATTTTAACTTTGTCATATCCACAAATACCTGATCAATATATACAGAGGAACATTTTAACTTTGTCATATCCACAAATACCTGATCAATATATACAGAGGAACATTTTAACTTTGTCATATACACAAATACCTGATCAATATATACAGAGGAACATTTTATCTTTGTCATATCCACAAATACCTGATCAATATATACAGAGGAACATTTTATAAATAGCAACAATAATTACATCAGTCAGTATAGTGTATTGTCTTTTAAAAACAAAACAAATTTATTTACAATACAGACTACACACCACATAACTTAATAAAAAGATAACTCAGAGTTATGGGACCTGAGCCTATCATGTTAGATAATCACCAAATACAAGTCTGTGAAGTTTCAACCCATTCACTTAAGTTGCACACAAAAACTTAACCAAAGTGTTATGGTGATGCCAAAATGAGTACAAAAGCTCTCCCTATTTTTCAAATATCTGTGCTAAATCTTATTATGTATAAGCAAATGAAAACCTCAGTCACCATGGTTGGCAAAATTTATATTAAAAAAAAATGTTAAGTAACTAAATTCTAGAGATAGTAATTATTTGACTAAGCACTAAAATGCTGATGACTGAAAAATGTTGAAATCAAAGCACATTTACCATGAGAGCTTACCCAATAACCAATAGGCATATTTAGATGAAAAGATATAATATACTTATCACCAAGTGGCATATTTAGATGAGAAGATATAGTTCGGCTCATCACCAAGTGGCATATTTAGATGAGAAGATATAATATACCTCATTACCAAAAGGCATATTTAAATGAGAAGATATAGTTTACCTCATCACCAAGTGGCATGATTAGATGAGAAGATATAGTTCACCTCATCACCAAGTGGAATATTTAGATGAAAAGATATAGTTCACCTCATCACCAAGTGGCATATTTAGATGAGAAGATATAGTTTACCTCATCACCAAGTGGAATATTTAGATGAGAAGATATAGTTCACCTCATCACCAAGTGGAATATTTAGATGAGAAGATATAGTTTACCTCATCACCAAGTGGCATATTTAGATAAGAAGATATAGTTCACCTCATCACCAAGTGGAATATTTAGATGAGAAGATATAGTTTACCTCATCACCAAGTGGAATATTTAGATGAGAAGATATAGTTCACCTCATCACCAAGTGGCATATTTAGATGAGAAGATATAGTTCACCTCATCACAAAGTGGCATATTTAGATGAGAAGATATAGTATACCTCATTACCAAGTAGCATATTTAGATGAGAAGATATAGTTTACCTCATCACCAAGTGGCATATTTAAATGAGAAGATATAGTTCACCTCATCACCAAGTGGCCTATTTAGGCAAAAAGATATAGTTTACCTCATCACCAAGTGGCATATTTAGATCTCCTTTCTGCCAGTTCTTTGTCTGACCAAGCAGTAGTAGCAATATTGGTCTTTGAAGTACATCTTTTGTGTAGAGCAGTAATTTCTTACATACATCATCGTTAGCAAAGTTATCAGACAGACCAAACACAATTACATCATTAGCTTTGATTGACAATGTCAGAGCTTCCATGTCTGATGACTCAGGCTGATCTGTGTATGACCTACATGTACAATCATCAGATTAGCTAAATCCCTTATTGAATACAATACTAGATACATAATAAATCACTTATGTTATTTTCTCGTATCAGAACTGAAAATTTGCAAATTTTGAGTCCAATATGCATTATACATGTTACCCCCATCAAGTCAACAAAATCTTGATGCAGATATCATCTTAACTTTGGTTAAAATCCATTTCAAAATATTCATTGAATAATTTATTATATTAATTTATCCTTTATTTGAACAAGTTATTGTCAGTATATCTTGCATATTTAGCATACTGAAAATTAATTGACAATTTTATTTGAGATAGATTATCTGACATGGTTTGTGACAAAGTTACTGAAAAGTTCCCCTGTTTTTATCAACATTTAAGACTGACATTAGACATGTATATCAATATGCTTAATTTTGCTTTGAGATACTTCTTCATTGAAAAAATGGTGCATATATGACTACATAAAAGAACATATAGCCTCTTGTTTTTCAGTTAACATTTCAAAGTTTGATGACGACCGGTAAATCTGAGGTGTGTAGATCTTACACTATATAAACAAGCAGTTATATATACACTTACACTTTGAGGTCATCTTGAGACCTCATATCTGCTAATATAGTTCCAGGATGAACACATTTCTCTGCATCCTTCAAGTCTGGTACGTCTTTAGTAGAGTAAACAAAGAAGACAGAGACCGTTTTCTCCGTTGTGAGGTCAATGAGTTCACGAACACTGTTACGTAGATGACTGTCTACCTCATCCATCTTATCTGATGGCATAGCATCTAAAATATACAAATATGTACAAGCCTCTTAAATACATTTTTACAACAGTTTATACAACATCTGGAATATACAAGTTTATACAACATCTGAAATATATACAAGCCTCTTAAATACATTTATACAAGTTTATACAACATCTGAAATATACAAATATATACAAGCCTCTTAAATACATTTATACAAGTTTATACAACATCTGAAATATACAAATATATACAAGCCTCTTAAATACATTTATACAAGTTTATACTACATCTGAAATATACAAGTATACACAACATCTAAAATGAACGTTGTCAAGACCTGCAAGTTGGACTTTTCTCAAATTGATTTTTGTGAAAATAAATGTTACCTTTAATCTCCTGTAATGACAGCATATGGAAGAATTTCTCACACTGTAGGAATGGAACATTAAGTTCTAGAGCTCTTTTGACCTTCTGATACGACATCATACTTGGATCCTTAACATTCTAGAAAATTATAATCAAAGTATGATTTTAATAGTATACAAGCTTTTTTTCCAAGATAAAAAAAAAATGATTCTAACGATGTCAAGCAATATCTAAATGATCATTGTGAAAATACAGAAAAAATAAAACTGCGTAATTATAAAAATCATATACATATATATATTAAATATTATACAATAATTTCTCTTCAAAATCATAATTAAACTTTCCCAGTAACTAATGTCACATTATTCAGGTTGCATAATCAGAACCTGACCTTTATCATTTTTTCTGGTTGTATAATCAGAACATAACCCATGTCACAGTATTCTGGTTGTATAATCAGAACATAACCTTTATCATTTTTTTTCTGGTTGTATAATCAGAACATGACTAATTTCACAGTATTCTGGTTGTATAATCAGAACATAACCCATGTCACAGTATTCTGGTTGTATAATCAGAACATAACCAATGTCACAGTAATTCTGGTTGTATAATCAGAACATAACCATGTCACACAGTATTATGGTTGTATAATTCCAGAACATAACCCATGTCACAGTATTTGGTTGATATAATCAGAACATAACCCATGTCACAGTATTATGGTTGCATAATCAGAACATAACCAATGTCACAGTATTATGGTTTTGTATAATCAGAACATAACCATGTACAGTATTCTGGTTGTATAATCAGAAATATAACCAATGAATACAGTATTCTGGTGTATAATCAGAACATAACCCATGTCACAGTATTCTGGTTGTATAATAAGAACATAACCCATGTCACAGTATATTCTGGTTGTATAATCAGAACATAACCAATGTCACAGTATTATGGTTGTATAATCAGAACATAACCAATGTCACAGTAATATTCTGGTTGTATAATCAGTAACATAACCATGTCACAGTATTCTGGTTGTTATTATCAGAACATAACCATGTCACAGTATTCTGGTTGTATAATAAAACATAAAAATGTCACAGGTAGTATTCTGGTTGTATAATCAGAACATAACCAATGTCACAGTATTCTGGTTGTATAATCAGAACATAACCCATGTCACAGTATTCTGGTTGTATAATCAAAACATAACAAATGTCACAGTATTCTGGTAGTATAATCAGAACATAACCCATGTCACAGTACTCTGGTAGTATAATCAGAACATAACCTATGTCACAGTATTCTGGTAGTATAATCAGAACATAACCCATGTCACAGTATTCTGGTTGTATAATCAGAACATAACCTATGTCACAGTTTTCTGGTTGTATAATCAGAACATAACCTATGTCACAGTTTTCTGGTTGTAAAATCAGAACATAACCAATGTCACAGTTGTCTGGCTGTATAATCAGAACATGACCAATGTCACAGTATTATGGTTGTATAATCAAAATATAACCTATGTCACAGTATTCTGGTTGTAAAATCAGAACATAACATATGTCACCGTATTATGGTTGTATAATCAAAATATAACCTATGTCACAGTATTATGGTTGTATAATCAAAATATAACCTATGTCACATTATTCTGGTTGTATAATCAGAACATAACCAATGTCACAGTATTCTGGTTGAATAATCAAAACATAACATATGTCACATTATTCTGGTTGTATAATCAGAACATAACCAATGTCACAGTATTCTGGTTGTATAATCAGAACATAACCTATGTCACAGTTTTCTGGTTGTAAAATCAGAACATAACCAATGTCACAGTATTATGGTTGTATAATCAGAATATAACCAATGTCTCTTTTTTTCTGGTTGTATAATCCGAACATAACCTATGTCACAGTTTTCTGGTTGTAAAATCAGAACATGACCAATGTCACAGTATTATGGTTGTATAATCAGAATATAACCTATGTCACAGTACTCTGGTTGTATAATCAGAACATAACCAATGTCACAGTATTCTGGTTGTATAATCAAAACATAACATCTGTCACATTATTCTGGTTGTATAATCAGAACATAACCAATGTCACAGTATTATGGTTGTAAAATCAGAACATAACCAATGTCACAGTATTCTGGTTGTATAATCAGAACATAACCAATGTCACAGTATTCTGGTTGTATAATCAAAACATAACCAATGTCACAGTATTCTGGTTGTATAATCAGAACATAACCAATGTCACATTATTCTGGTTGTATAATCAAAACATAACCTATGTCACAGTTTTCTGGTTGTATAATCAAAACATATTACTCACCCTGCTCTGACAGTCCATACAGGGGATGAAGAAGTCATAATGTACACCAGAGTATGACTCCCGGATCAAAGTCTCAATCATCTCATGTACAATAAACAGGAAGTTCTCTGGTCTGAACCCTTGAGCTCTCACTATCACTTCCTGTTCACTGAAATTATATCATATTTATATCAACAAACAGTTAGAAAATTGTAGATAAAATATTCAATACAAATTTTGAAATACTAGTTGGGGACCATCAACCAGACACTTTTGAACATTTTTCATTAAGATTTCATAACTTCAAAGCTAAAGATCTGAAAATTTGTACTGCTAGGTTCTTCTCCTATCTAACAAACTAGTTTGTTTATTTCTGATTATGTAGACACTTATATCTGAGGCCCATTGAGAAGAATGTCAAAATTACCTAAATTGTCCACACTACAATACCATGTGTCCAGACAGAAATGTACATGACGTTGATTTAATCCAGATAAAAGCTTGTGTATTTAAATTTTTTATTTTTCACACAATAGACAATATATCAGCAGCAAATGCTGAAGTTTTGAATATTCTATTGTTTACTCTGCATATGTAAATAGGTAATACAAGGGGTTAAGTATTGCAATCTTGACGTCCAAATTTTCAACGTCAACATTGTTAAAATAGACATTAAAATATCACAATTTACGGTTGTAAAATGATAAATTTAATTACCAAATTATAGAAGAACATGTATATATTGTTGATAAAAAGGCAACTGAATTATCAACAACCACTGGACCATGAAGAAAACTACATCAGGCATTTTCGGGCTGTCTGGGTTAGATGGTTGTCCAGTGTTGGTGGTCCCTAACCAGTAGAGGTCCTTACGGGACCTGACAACTAAACAGTCAGTTAAAAATCAATGTCTTTGTTTTCATGATAACCTAAGGCTCTGACAGCCAAAAACAGTGTTCATAACATATATTTCTTTGTTGCTTAAGTTCTTAATGGTGAAATCTTTTGCACAGATAAGACAGTGAGATACAACAGTGAAATACAACAATGCGATAAAGCAGTGAAATACAACAGTGAAATAAAAAAAAATAGGATGTAGATCAATAAACATACTCATTTTGTATCATGAGAGCAATATGATTGTTTTTCTTCATAAATGATCCGGTCTTCCAGAGTAACGCCCCTTTAGAGTATTGATGAAGTCGAACCTATAATAAAGAAGATGAATAATATATCGTTAAAACAATCAAGCTCAAAGACTGTCAAATGAAAAACATTTTTCAACATGGGTAAAATTTAAACATGTCTTTTTCGAAAAAAAAAAAGGGAAAGTTTAAAATTTATCAATCCCAATTTCTAACATTTTAAAATTAAAAGCATGTGTTTTTTTCAAATTTAAACCAAATATTTTTTAAACTTGTAGGAGACTAATTATCACAGAGATATTAGACTTCACCTATGGATTGAACATTACAAATCCTATACCCTCCCTATTTAGCTAAGTGGACAGTCTGGTAGACACCAAAACTGTGTTGATGTACATGTTTTACCTGTGCTCGATTAAAGAGACCAGCTGGTAGGTACTGGAACTTGTATACAGTCATTGATTCTCGGATATTCTTCCTAGGATCTGCATGTGGCCAATCATACTGTTATAACAGCATACAAAAATATATGTTATCATTATAAATATAATTATAGCAATGTGTTAATTTTTTAATATAAAGTAAATTTCAATTATCTGAAACAATGTTTACATGCTTGGTTAAAAATAATTAATAATTTTGTTGTCAAAAATGAGCTAGCAACGTGTGCAAAGCAAATTTTGCTGTTGTTTTTGTGAAAAGAAAATTTTGCTGGCTTTAACTATAAAATAAATATTTTTGTTCAAAAATTGAACAAGAACAATCTGTTAGACAGCAAACTCAACTATTCTTAGTGCTTGACAGTTAGGACAAGGGCATAACTCTGTAAAATGGTAACTCAAGAGTAATGGGACCTGTGCACATCAAGATAAATAATACCAGAGAATAAGACAGTGTGTGAAGTTTCAACCAATTCCCTTGAGTAGTCTTGGAACAGGCTCAATCAAACGGAGCCTGCAAAATTTTCAATTTTGCCGTTTTGGACTTTCTTTCGGGATTCCTATTTTCTCTATTTTATTGCACACATTAAACTTAACCAAAGTGTGATAATGGCACTAAACACCAACTACCGGGTGAGTTCAACAGCTTTCCAAATTCTTTAAATAGGCGAGCTAAAGACTAGGAATATAGAAGATAAAAGGTACAGAATCTAGGGACTCTTTGAGAATGTGTATTGTTTTAACAAATCTCTCTCCATACAAAATGCTTGCTAACCTATCTCATGAAGAAATATCATGACACAGGGTGTGAAAAATGTGCTATCCGGCCGCTTACACATAGTCTCCCCTAAATAGTGAACAGTTCTGAACCGTGACAATCAAATAAAAAACTTTCTGTATAAAAGTGTATAAAATCTAGCAGGTGTTGTTACCTCTGGTTCACCATCCGGGAGCAGACATGGTACAATACTGGCTTCTTCATCAGGTAGTGAACATGTCAGGTCAAACTCTTCTGTTAACCGTAGTAACCAGGGGTGTAGCTCACTAGGATAATCCTCCCATACTTTACTTATGTCCTTCAACAACATTTTACCATCCTAAAAAACCAAAACAAAATTATATACTCTCTCGTATTGTAATCTTTTGTATTTATAAACAGAAATAACAAGAGGGCCATGATGGCCCTGAGTACGCTCACCTGTATAAAGGCACCCGGAGCTGGGCCAGTTTAAACCCCAGGGCTTTTATTTGAACAAACTTGGAAGACACCCAATAGAAGATGTTTCATGATGTTAATTTTTTACTACACACATATAATGAAAAACAACGATCTACCCTCCCCCTTCTGCCCTTTGAACCCCCCCCCCCCCCGGCAGGGCCAATTTTAACCCAAGGGCTTTTATTTGAACAAACTTGGTAGACACCCATAAGAAGATGTTTCATGCTGAGCATCTAAGCTCTATAGCTCATTGGGTTTTTTAAAAGAAAACATATAAAGAAAATCAATTAACACCTGGGGCGGGCCCAATTTTGACTCCACGGCTTTTATTTGAACAAACTTTGTAGAGACACTCACTAGAAGATGTTTCATGCTTAATACCTAAACTCCAGCTATTTGGGTTTTTTCAAAGAAGATTTTTTAAGTTTTTGCTATACACATATAAGGAAAATCAATGACCCCCGCGGCGGGCCAATTTTGACCCCACGGCTTTTATTTGAACAAACTTGGTAGACATCCATTAGAACATTTTTCATGCTAAAGATCTTAGCTCTAGCTCTTTGAGTTCTTTAAAAGAAGATTTTTTAAGTTTTTACTATATGCATATAGGGAAAATCAATGACCCCCTGGGGCGAGGCCAATTTTGACCCCAGGGCTTTTATTTGAACAACTTTGGTAGACACTCATTAGAAGATGTTTCATGCTAAATATCTTAGATCTAGCTCTATGGGTTCTTTAAAAGAACATTTTTTAAGTTTTTACTATATGCATATAGGGAAAATCAATGACCCCCTGGGGCGGGGCCAATTTTGACCCCAGGGCTTTTATTTGAACAATCTTGGTAGACACTCACTAGAAGATATTTCATGCCAAATATCTAAGCTCTAGCTCGTTGGGTTTTTTAGAAGAAGATGTTTACAGTTTTTTCTTTTGGTTGCCATGGAATGGAATTCTTTGAACAACTTTGTTAAGGCTTCACACAAGGAACATCCCTGTGAAGTTTCATTATGATCTGCCTTATGGTTTCAGAGGAGATGTCGTTTGAAAAGTGTGAACGGACAAGGGATGACATATGACGGACGACAGACGACGGACGAAGAGTGATCCTAATAGCTCACCCTGAGCATATGCTCAGGTGAGCTAAAAACCCAAGCTTGTGTACAAGAAAAGGTAATAATAATATACCTTGACAGCACCTTGATGTACTGTAACTAAACATGCCATTACATCCACTATCCACTGTGGATAAATCACAATCATGTCTCGTAGAAAATCTGTATCAAAAAACTGTACAGCACCTAAATCATGCAGGAATTGTACCGCTTGAATCAACTGTAATAAATATCATAAAAAATATATTATATAATTATCAACTACACAAACTTTTCTATTGGAGATAGAAAAGTTTGTGTAGTTGATAATTATAAATTAACTGTTTCCAGATAGAATCTAAAATATATTATAGTTTGTATTATTGCAAAATATATCACAATGAAAGTTCATTTTATATTTTTTTTCTCTACTAAGTAAAATTAATGGCTTATATTGAGATTGTACGAATTTTATGGTTAAAGTATATTGTATCTGAAGCAGTCAAGATTTATACTGGATATACATTCTTAGTTCCATTATTCCTGTAAATGCATATATAGAAGTAAGGACAAAATATTCTGGAATATAATAAAAACAACATATAAATGACTTTAAAATTGAACATTGTGTAGAATAGGAAGCCAGGATTATTCTGTGATGTTGCAATAGCAAGTTACATAACCCTGTGTCTAACCAGTGAAATATGATATTGGTAACTATAAATCTTCTACCAGTTGCTTAGCAAGTAAAGTTGGTACTGATCATTTATCTTACACAAAATATTTAAAGTCATCAGGAGAGATAAGTCAACATTTGTTTATATAAGTCTATTAAGATTCTTTCAGAATTAACCATATAAAGATAAGACTGAAGTATTATAAATTACCTCCCCTCTGTCAAATATACCACATGTAGCGCTGATAGTTTCTAGTTGTTTGAATGGTAGAATATCTACTTTTTTCTCCTCATGATAAGCAATCAGACGTTTTTCTAGTGTAAGCCAAGCTTCAGGAATTTTTTCACCCATGTATTTCTGCTGTAAAGTATTGCTTATGATGGTTTGTCTGAGATCATCCACCCCCTGAAATACACAATACTTAATGAACCTTACAACAATCCACCCCCCTGAAATAAACAATACTTAATGAACCTTACAACAATCCACCCCCTGAAACAAACAATACTTAATGAACTTTACTACAATCCACCCCTTGAAATAAACAATACTTAATGAACCTTACAACAATCCACCCCCTGAAATAAACAATACTTAATGAATCTTACAACAATCCACCCCTGAAATAAACAATACTTAATGAACCTTACAACAATCCACCCCCTGAAATAAACAATACTTAAATGAACCTAAACAACAATCCACCCCCTGAAATAAACAATACTTAATGAACCTTACAACAATCCCACCCCTTGAAATAAACAATACTTAATGAACCTTACAACAATCCACCCCCTGAAATAAAACAATGCTAAATGAAACTTACAACAAAGATACCTCATAGTTGTTCAAACAAATGTTACATCACAATCAAGCTCAAATTTTAACTAAGTTATAAAAACTGTGCTGATAAATCATTGAGTTTAAACTATGAGAAAACTAATAGCAGAGTGCATTGATAAAAAATCTTTATGTAGGTGACAGGGAAAAAAAACCTATATGAAATGCATTTTTAAATGTTTGTTTGTTTGATTTTACGCCTTTTTTCCTAACAGTTATTTTAACAAGTAAAAATTTTAGTTCATATAGCAGGTAGTGTCCTAACCATCGTTCCCCTGGAGAGTAACACCAGTACTAGACTACCCTTCCTCCACACTAAACTACCAAAGCATCTCTTGGGGATCGAACCCACATTAGAGTGGTAACTGGATTAGAAGTCATCGACTCTAACCTCTCGACCACGGAGGCGTTAAAAAAATATAAACTGATACTGCTTAACAATATTTGTTCATTATCATCATTATATCTTTACTAATAAGCTACAACTATTTATGAATGACTTACAATTCCTGTGTATGAGCTGACATAATGAAATCCAACAATTTGAGGGTACCTAGCTTTAAGGTTCACTTCTGGCAGACGAAACTTCTCCACCTAAAATATAATCATACATATCCTATATTTCCTCTTAGCATTGATGTCAATATTGATTTTTTTTTGCATTCATTTACATTTAATGTCTAAAACTTTTATTTTTGCAAACTAAATACAAATGCTTTAAAAGATACAATTTTTACTGTTTTCTAAATTGAAATAGTTCTTGTTTGATGTTTGTTTCATAGGTGTTCTATGGTGTTTAAACATGTGTATATACACATATGTTGTTAAGGTTACAACAATATCATAGGGAGTATTTAGAAAGCCAAAATGAGGTTAGTTTTCAATGGCCAAACAGTATCTTTCAGCTTATAATATCAGAAAATAGAAATGACAGCATATATAGCACTCCTGTCATCATCATATCACATAACTGGTGAATCATACTATTGGGACCTTGCCCAGACTGGTTGTGTGCTTGTTTTTTCGTGCTGTTTTTTTACTCCTATGTTTGGTAACATCTCATTGGTAGATCAACCAAACCTGTTTTCCCAACCAATTTCTTTGCAGGTGACCAACTACTTGTAATGTCACATGAATACTGAATTAGCAGTGAGAGACAAATGACCATTAGATTCAATGTTCAAGATCAATTGGCACTAAGAAATTATGTTTAAACCGATGATCGAACCAGGAACCCTTGATTACTCCTTATCTTAATCCAAGACTTGCCAATGGATATTACCTGTCATTCACTTGGACTCTCTATAAAGTCCATCATCATTTCTAATGAAAATATCATGCATACATGTTTATATTGGTTGGTATTTAAAATTTACTCTTGTGTGAAAAACTTTGTGTTCAGCAAATTTTAAAGTAGTATACAATCACAAAACTTAACCTGGTTTTGACAGGACTTTTCTATACAACTAATAGAATCTTTTAACCCTTCCTACATCAAGTATAGGAGCTTTACTTTACCTTGTCAATATGTGGACCTACAACAAGTATGGGAGCTTTTACTTTACCTTGTCTATATGTGTTCCTACAACAAGTATCGGAGCTTTTACTTTACCTTGTCAATATGTGTTCCTACATCAAGTATCGGAGCTTTTACTTTACCTTGTCTATATGTGTTCCTACAACAAGTATGGGAGCTTTTTACTTTACCTTGTCTATATGTGTTCCTACAACAAGTATAGAGCTTTTACTTTACCTTGTCAATATGTATTCCTACATCAAGTATCGGAGCTTTTACTTTACCTTGTCAATATGTGTTCCTACAACAAGTATAGAAGCTTTTACTTTACCTTGTCTATATGTGTTCCTACAACAAGTATGTGAGCTTTTACTTTACCTTGTCTATATGTGTTCCTACAACAAGTATAGGAGCTTTACTTTACCTTGTCAATATGTGTTCCTACATCAAGTATCGAAGCTTTTACTTTACCTTGTCAACATGTGTTCCTACAACAAGTATAGGAGCTTTACCTTTCCTTGTCTATATGTGTTCCTACAACAAGTATGGGAGCTTTTACTTTACCTTGTCTATATGTGTTCCTACAATAAGTATAGGAGCTTTACTTTACCTTGTCAATATGTGTTCCTACAACAAGTATGGGAGCTTTTACTTTACCTTGTCTGTATGTGTTCCTACAACAAGTATAGGAGCTTTACCTTTCCTTGTCTATATGTGTTCCTACAACAAGTATTGGAGCTTTACTTTACCTTGTCTATATGTGTTCCTACAACAAGTATAGGAGCTTTACTTTACCTTGTCAATATGTGTTCCTACATCAAGTATCGAAGCTTTTACTTTACCTTGTCAACATGTGTTCCTACAACAAGTATAGGAGCTTTACCTTTCCTTGTCTATATGTGTTCCTACAACAAGTATGGGAGCTTTTACTTTACCTTGTCTATATGTGTTCCTACAATAAGTATAGGAGCTTTACTTTACCTTGTCAATATGTGTTCCTACAACAAGTATTGGACCTTTAATTTACCTTGTCTATATGTGTTCCTACAATAAGTATAGGAGCTTTACTTTACCTTGTCAATATGTGTTCCTACAACAAGTATGGGAGCTTTTACTTTACCTTGTCTGTATGTGTTCCTACAACAAGTATAGGAGCTTTACCTTTCCTTGTCTATATGTGTTCCTACAACAAGTATTGGAGCTTTTACTTTACCTTGTCAATATGTGTTCCTACAACAAGTATGGGAGCTTTTACTTTACCTTGTCAATATGTGTTCCTACAACAAGTATTGGACCTTTAATTTACCTTGTCTATATGTGTTCCTACAACAAGTATAGGAGCTTTACCTTTCCTTGTCTATATGTGTTCCTACAACAAGTTTTGGAGCTTTTACTTTACCTTGTCTATATGTGTTCCTTCAACAAGTATGGGAGCTTTATTTTACCTTGTCTATATGTGTTCCAACAACAAGTATAGGAGCTTTTACCTTACCTTGTCTATATGTGTTCCTACAACAAGTATTATCCTTGTCTATATGTGTTCCTACAACAAGTACGGGAGCTTTTACTTTTACCTTGTCTATATGTGTTCCTACAACAAGTATGGGAGCTTTAACTTTACCTTGTCTATTTGTGTTCCTAAAACAAGTACGGGAGCTTTTACTTTACCTTGTCTATATGTGTTCCAACAACAAGTATAGGAGCTTTTACTTTACCTTGTCTGTATGTGTTCCTACAACAAGTACGGGAACTTTTATTTTACCTTGTCTATATGTGTTCCTACAACAAGTATAGGGGCTTTAACTTTACCTTGTCTATATGTGTTCCTACAAGTATAGGAGTTTTTACATTACCTTGTCTATATGTGTTCCTACAACAAGTATGGGAGCTTTTACTTTACCTTGTCTATATGTGTTCCTACAACAAGTATGGGAGCTTTTACTTTACCTTGTCTATATGTGTTCCTACAACAAGTATGGGAGCTTTTACTTTACCTTGTCTATATGTGTTCCTACAACAAGTATGGGAGCTTTAACTTTACCTTGTCTATATGTGTTCCTACAACAAGTATGGAGCTTTTACGTTACCTTGTCAATATGTGTTCCTACAACAAGTATAGGAGCTTTTACTTTACCTTGTCTATATGTGTTCCTACAACAAGTATGGGAGCTTTTGGAGCATGGCAGGCTATAGAACTGAGCCAAAAATCCAAACCAGCATGCTCATACCCTTGTCTTACATTCCATAGGAGAAGGTACACTGCTCGATTAGACAGAAAAAACTGAAAATATATATAAAATGTGAATTACAAAAAATCACTTCTAAAAAGCTTGAAATAGTAAATGATTTATAAAATTAATGTTTCTCTGGAGCTATAATGTCAAATGAAGGAATATACGTCATCTGAAAATTATACACCTGAGATTGATAGATGCTCATCTAAAATATTCTAAGAATATGCAATCTAGTTTAAGAGCATTGAGAAAATTCCATTTTTGTAACAGAAACATTCAAATGTTTCAAAATAAATCTCTTTGGTTTTTGCCTAGTATTTTGTTATGACACATCATGTTATAGTATACATTTTCACAAAGATTTCAAGAATATTTCCAGAATGTTACCTGGTGTGTGTTGTAATACACTGTCTGACCAGCAAAGTCCCAAACACTGAACATAAGTTGATCTGAGGTTTCCTGGATAGGTATATTCCATGTTTTAATATCAATACCGTCTGTGATTGGTTCATCATGATCCATGTAGGCACGATAACGTTGACTCATCAATGATTGTACCAAACTGTAACATTATCATTGTAATGATAACTCACTTTAAGCTACAAGCAGGGGATCTTCATTTGACAAAGCTTACATTTTTACATATAGTTCAGATTTTAACTTTACATCATAAGAATGCATTAAATGAAACAATATGGACCTAAAGTATGAGTGTATAAGCATATCAGTATGAAGTTTTACCCTTCCTGTCTTACATGTAACATGATACTGAATGTTTGTAGTCACTTTCTTTGGATATCTGTGAAATTGATATAATATATATACATGTACATGGCTTCTGTCAATTTATGAAGCAATTTCATTTCACAAATATAGGAAGTTTACGTGTATTATAAAGAAATTATAGGGATTCTTGGCAGGTTATATGGCTGTATATAATCAGTCGTTTGCAATATAACCTGAGCCACTTTATTCAAACAACCATTTATACAGGGCCATATAACCCATCGCAGATTCTTTTATCAAAGAAATAATTTTAAAATATTTTTACCTTGTCATACCATTGTCACAAATCTTTATATTATAAAGCCTTACCTTTATCAGAGAGATAATTTTAAACCATTTTTACCTTGTCTTGCCTGCTCCCCCTAATCCAACCATCATTAATTTAGTTCTTTTACATTGTACAGCTCCAAGTCTCAAACGTTTCAAGTAGCCAATGACAGCAAGAAATCCTCGTGAAACTATTTCCTTCGGAGGTGTATTCAATGCTGTACATTCTTTCAAATGTAGTTCTATATAACAAAACAACAGTATTTTATTTCAAAATATTCTTTTTAATAAATAAAGATACAGTAAACTCCGCTTATAACGAACTCATTGGGACATTCAAAATCTGTTCCTTATATCCGGAGTTTCTTGTAAGCATATAGCGAATTAGTTCCTTGTATCAGCAGTTTTTTTATCGAACATATTTACATATAACGAACTGATTGCTTACCATTGTCCGCCATTTTGAAGAGCATTTGATTAAGAAATATTAGTCATTTATTTCTATTTGAGACACAATACCCTACAGCGTACTTTTTGGAATTTGAAAATCATTGCTATTTCAGTTTTAATCCCTATCTCAATTTCTCATAAAATATAAAATTTTGTTTCTAAACTCTTTTTCGTTTTCTTTCCATGATTGAGAATAAACAAGATTTTCGATTTTTCCTTCCTTTTATATTGAATATCTTCTATTATAATTTAAGGGTGACTTTTACTAATGTAAGATATAGATATCTTTTCATTTAAATCAAACGTACTTTGCAGTTTGCAATGGATCATGCTTGCAATCATGCGTGATTATGTTGAAAACCAATTATAAATTATTATAATTATTTTACTCGAGCAAAACTATTGAAGAAAAGAAATAAATAACCGTTTTATCTTGGTGAAAAAAGCTCATGCTCAAAATTTCCTAAATAGAAAACTATACAAATTCATTTTAATAGATGTATTGAAGTACAACGATAAATGGTACATTCGGCCGAGTTTTGATCCGTGCCAATGAAAACGAAAGTTGAAAATGCTGGATCTACACTTTGTATTTACGAATAGACAATATTTTGGAGTTCGTTATAAAAGTGTAATTTTCTGTACTTTTAACTAAACTGGGACTAATAAATGAGTTCCTTATAAGCGATAATTCCTTATAACTGTGTTCGCTATTACCGTATGTTTTTATATTAATAAAGAAGGGCAAAATTCATGCCAAAAAATATTGTTCTTTATAAATGGAAGTTCGCTATAACGGTGTTAGCTATAAGTGAAGTTTACTGTATATAAATAAAATATTAGTTTTTTCCAAACATAATTATATGTTGAAACCTTATTTACCTCACAGAAGTATAACATGTTTATGCATTTATTTTGATTATATAGAGAACAAATTTATAATACTGCATGTTTGTAATGTCGCTATTCATTGGACAATCATGACATGATGTAATCTGTATATGCAACTACTGTCAATTTATGAAGTAATTTCAATTTTTCCTCTTAAATTGGAAATTTGCAGTATAAAGAACTAGTTTTTGATATTCCTGACAGGCTATATAACTGTTTGCAAAATAACCCTCACCTTGCAGCTTGGGTAATATTTCCAAACAACTGTTTATACAGGGTCATATAACCCATTAAAAAAAATCTTTATAGCATATATTATATGAGTAACATAGTTACCATACACGAGTTATATGATCTATCTTTTTTATTCAACAGCTTTATACTCCAACACTCTGCTTTATGTTTATTTGAGTGCGATAATCCTGTGAATGATCCCATTGTGTGATGAGCATTATATAACAGTACCCCATCCTCACCTGTATATTGTTTATATTGTGGTTTAAAACCATGAACCAGAATGAGCATTATAATATTATGTCAGTCTCTAATATACATACGTTTCAAAGGTAGGGCAGCTAGTTCTGCTGACAAGGTGACCATCTTTAGATTATAGGATAGATCTATCTCATTGAGGTTTGTAAACACTTTAATCTCGTCAGGAACCATTGTGATACCATGGTAACGTAAAACTAACTTCTTCAATGCCTTAAGATTGAACAAAACTGGCGGGATACCGCCACCTATAAAATAAATCAACATTAACACATGAACATTCAACACATGTTACATTTATATCATATGTAAGTTTATTCAATATTTTAAGGATTCATTTTCATAGAGTGGTATAAAATTAAATATTTTGCAAGTTGCGCCTTTTTTTAAAGAAAAACCTTAAACTTTCAGTGTATTATATTCTTTAAACAATTCTAAAGACTTCTCTTTTATTTTTGCTTATTGGCTGAACCTAGAAGGAAAATTATGGCAAGACACCAGTGAAAATGCAAAATAAGTTTCACATTTGGTCACGGACCATCAATTGGACAAGTTTGAAAATTCTTTAGGACAGATTTCGAAATTCTAATGCTAGATGAATATTTGACAAAGTACAGCTATGTTATTCTCCAAAATGAAGAGCTAATTTGTTTATTTTCAATTATAATCTAAGGTCTGTGCACAGGGGGTATCAGAAATACATGAAATGTCCTCACTACAAGTCAGATATGTATGACTTTATTTAACAATATTCTCATAACATATACATGTTCTAAAATTGTGAATATTTTGTTGTTAACCAAGCAAATAATTGTATAGCTAGTCAAAGTGATCAGGTATTCACTCTTGATGTCAGAATTTCCAAATGTCAATGTTTCAGTTAAAGACATATTGGTATTAACATTTAAGAAAGTTTAAATCCAATTGATTTATCAATTATAGAAGAAACATGAATTTAGTGTTAATAAAAAAGTGACTGACTGACTGACTGATAGCCACTGATCGATGAATGCAATTACATGAAGTGTTTTGGGGACTATTCAGATTTGATGGTCATCCAGTTTTGGTGGTCCCCAACCAGTTCAGTGAAAAATGATTTTTGCAGTGAAAATACGGAAAATAAAAACATGCATCTGATTTTGCGAATATTTCAATAAACCATCTTATAACATTTCATATCATTATATTGTATAATAAAAAATGTTTATAAGACTTTTTGTCTATTTATTACAACCAAGACATTTAAAGTTAAAGTAGGCTTTTATTCTATTAATTCCTATAATGAAAAGACAGCTTACTTTTCTCAAAGGCAAATGATCCCTTTCCAAATCTTGGATACATCGGGAACAGTCTGTCGTTAGTGAGAACTTGAACCTCATCTGGTGTCAGGGTACTTGATTCATCTACATCAGCTTTTTTAAACATCTTTGCTTGCTCCTGTAAAATAAATGAAAAACTTGACAAGTTAATATATATTGTATAAGATGAATTTCTAATCCCCTATGTCATCAATTGTGTACACTTAATGCAAAATTACTTCAGACAAATCAACCTTAATGATCATATCAAAAAGTTATATTAGTTAGTTCAGCATTTTTCTTTCTAAGACTCAATGTATCTAAAATGGAAGACTGAATGCAGGCGCTGATCAGCTGTCATATCTAAAGCTATTTTATACATGTTCAGAATATAAATCTTATTAATAAAGCTGATGTTAAGTAATAACAATAATTTAAATTGTAACTTACAGCTATATCTATATTCATGGTGACATTATTAAACTGTAGCTGTTTCATGAAGGCAATCACTGACTGGTATGTTGTTGCTGGTACCCACGGAACACCACTCAAGTCAAGGTACTCAAGTTGAAGGTCACCCAACTCTTCTGGTATCTTCTCTATCAGATTAAGACCAAGGTTTAAAACCTTGAGCTCCATCAGGTTTCGAAGTTGATCTAGACCCTCCACAACACCAATATTTTCAGCATACAGCTCCTCAAGTTTGACAAGCTTAAATATACAGCCAGGCAGACCTTCCATGTTGTTGTTGGAGATGTTCAATGATGTTAAAGAATGACTCACATTTTCAAAGTCAGATGGAAGTGTTTTCAGTCTAAAAAAGTAATAATATTCTTTCTTTTGTTTCATTTGATATATTAGACACTAGAAAACTGATAAATAAGACAAGCCAAATAGATTAGAGATATTAAGGGTAAATATTACAATGTCAGTCTTTTAATTATAAACAAATTATATCATGTCTCATGATGTGTGGTAATACAAGTCAAATTTCCAACAAGTATCACAATATATCAAATCAATGAATCCACAAACAGTTTATCAAAAACAAGAGTCATCAGTAAGAAATATCTCCACTATTATGAGTACTAGTGCCTGGAAAATGCGATGATGGTCATTAACAAGTATGCAAAGTTTCAAAGCAATACCTCAATGGGTATAGGAAATATGTGGGGTGGTACGAAAAACTTAACCAAAAGTGTTAAGCAGACGCTATCTGGGTGAGTAGGATAGCTGTTCCTGTTACATATATATAATGGTAACAGGTTGAGCTAAAAATGAAATATGTATCTATTTTAAATTCATAAATATATGTTATCCTAAATTCTAATTTCATTGAGACAGTCCGTAAAATAAAGATACAAAACTATGATACCTGTTACTAGACAAGTCAATCTCAGTGAGAACTGTAAGGTTTCCAATACCTTTCGGAACTTCAGTAAAATTATTCTTTGAGAGATTTAGGTATTCCAGAGCCTTAAACTTTGTAAACAAATCTGGAGGTAATGACTTTATTTTATTGTTCTGAAAGTCAAGGCGTGTCATAAACATGTAAACATTGTCAAACTGCTCAACGGGAAATTCCTGCAAATTGTTATTTGCCATAGATGACCCAGCATGACCTTTACATCTGATGAATAAATCTCCCTCTGAGAATAGATGAGCCACCTGTTTATCTTTCAATGTTGAAGTAAACACATCCATGACTTCCTATAGTACATACAAAATCATCATTTAATATACATCAATTATATAGAAAAACTATTTTACAAATGAACAACATTTATCAAAATTACAATGTAAACACTTATTTGAATATTGTTTAACACAACAAACATATTTAATGCCCAACTAAGGTTTGCATCAATAAATCAATTTTATTTTTGAAAATAAAACACAAGAAGCTCCGCAATGCGATGAAAACCAGGTTTTCAACCACCAAGTATTAATGTGACAGGAATTGGGAATGAAATATAATCCCAAGTTGCCTATAAGCTTTGCGCATACTAAGTTTGATATCAAAAGGTCTTAGCTAATTTAAGTTATTATGCAGAGAACTAATTTCTAATTTTTAGCAACAGTTGACACCCGCCCACCCAAGTAGCGTCTTGATATAAGCTACCCACATATTTATATTTGTGTCAATAGGTCTAAGCAAACTCAAGTTATTGAGCAGTTTTTTACAGTACATTAGACTTCTAACATTTTATTCCTAGAGATGAGATCAGATTGTAACAAGAAATGTCGAAGCACATATGCCCCCTCCCCCCTTTCTAGCCCTTGACTCATATTATTGGTAATTTTGTTATAGCAAATTGCCAAAAATGGGTACATGGAAGTGGTCAGTTATAGAAAAAAAATGACCTACCAGTTATAACCAATCAAAATGTAAAACATAAAGACCTTGACCTTTGAACTTGTGACTCCATTATGACTAATCAATATGTGAAATATTAAAACTGTGATAAAAAGTTTTCAAAGTAATAAGCGGAAACCATATTTACATTTAAGGTCCCTGTGACCTTGATCTTTGAACTAGTGATCCTAAAATAAATTGGGGTCATCTACTACTTAAAAACAATCACAATGTGAAATATTAAGTGATAATGATCACTGTGATAAACAGCTTTCAAGATAATGAGCAGAAACCATGCTAACATTCAATGCCCCTGTGACCTTGACCTTTGACCCAGTGACCCAAAATCAATAGAGGTCATCTACTAGTTATGACCAATCAGTTTAGAAAATATGAAGATTTTGTGATACTAAGGTTTCAAGGTAGTAAATGGAAACCGTCCTGACATGTAAGGCCCCTGTGACCTCAACCTTTCAACTAGTGACCCCAAAATCAATAGGGGTCATCTACTTCATATGGCTATTCAATATGTGAAATATGAAGACTTTATGATTAATAGCTTTCAAGACAATGAGCAGAAACCATACTCACATTCAAGGCCCCTGTGACCTTGACCTTTGACTTACTGACCCAGAAATAATAGGGGTCATTCACTAGTTATGACCAATCAGTATGTGAAATATGAAGATCTGTGATAAATGGCTTTCAAGATATGACACCATTCTAACATTTGAGGCCCCTTTGACCTTTAAACAAGTGACCCCAAAATCGATAGGGGTCACTTTCTAGTTATGACCATTCACTATGTGAAATAAGAAGACTTTGTGATGAATAGTTTTCCAGATAATCAGCGGAAACCATTATGACATTTAAGTGACTTAGTGACCCCAAAATCAATAAGGGTCATCCACTAGTTATGAACAATCACTATGTTAAAAATGAAGACTTTGTGATAAATTGTTTTTAAGATAATCAGCGGAAACCATGTGGTTAAATTAGTAAACAATAAACCCCCTTTTCTTAGAAGAGGAGCATAATTACAGATGTTAAAGATATAGAAGGTATATAATTTACCCTGGACATGGTGACAGCTGTCTGGTCAGTGTTTGCATGTAGTTCTAGTATACACATGTACATAAAACACAGCCGAATCATCCAAGCTTCACATCTATCCTGTTATAGTAATACAATAATCTTCACTTTCACATAAGTTTTAAGGTATATAGGTCTAAAATATGCACATTTTTCATTTGTATTTCAAATATTGATAAAAACAATACAACTGAATCATTTGAACATCTTTAAAAATATTACTAAGAAAATGTTAGTAAAGTTGTAACTGATTTAGTAAAAACAATTATATGATGTATATAAATATTCTCATCTAGAAATTTATCTTACAAATATACATGATATATCATACGCTTATCAATGTTCAGATAGTTAAATGTAAAAATGTTTATCTTCATCAAAGATGATTGCTTACAATTTTTGTTATGTAAGATGGGTACTGTATTATCGCTAAAATAACAATGTGAATTCTATATAAATAAAACGTTACTTTAATATTATTATATTTAAGTCAAACTTACTTTATTTTGGATATGTTCCATTCCTGGGATTAACACTGAGCACTTTGTAGGCAGTGTTTCCTGAAATACAAACCATCGTCAGTTAAAATAATGGTAAATGTGTTATCATCACATTAGAGAAGCAAAATGGAAGGGGTGTATGCTTAAACATTACTGCCTTCAGAGAGATCACGAAATTAATTGTTACTTCTAAAGATTTTTAAGAAAATTGTGTTACCTCTTGTATTAAGAGTCCAGAGAGGCACTTCTGTAAAAATGCAGCATTGTTTCCTTCAAGCATTGCATCAAAATTGGTCAATAAAACTCCAGGATCATCAAGAAAATGCAACAATTCCATCTCTTAAATACATTAAAACATACTATATATTACAAATAGATCATACACTTTGTAAATTCTTAATGCATTATAAAGGGAGGTAAATAATTGTCTGAATAATGATCTAAAGTAACAGGCTTCATATGCCTTCAAACATGGTCATGTCTTTTACTGACTTTAAGAACATTAAAAATGAGCAAATATAAAAACATGGAGTACTTTTAATTTACATAAAGTAGCATAGGTCTTACATAAAAACCAATGCTTAGAAATCTACATTCACAAATATGTTCACAATGTAGAAAGTTTCTTTTCCAACCAACTCTGTAACACAAGAAACATGGCAATGCCATGAAACCAGGTTTTCAATTATCACCATTGTAGATAAATATGTTGTATTTGAAATACAAATACAAGCAACAAACAATGTAACTATGTGCAATGTAAAACATGAATAATGTAGGAGGAATTGCCACAGAGGAAGTGTTCACTATAATTATATTCTGTATAAGGAAACTAGAACTCCGCGAGTCGGATGTGTCGCCTTGTGAACAATGTAGTTTAGGAGAAATGGCCAGGACAAAAATGAAATATGAAAAATAACAAAGGGCAATAACTCAAAAAATAATAAGTGCAGAGCAGCAGTTTCTGTGCACTGCACTTCTTATCAATAAGATCTATCATTCTATGATGTTTCAAGTCCATAGCTTTCATACTTGAGGAGAAATGACAAGGACAAAATTAAAGTATGAAAATAAACAAAGGGCAGTAACTCAAAAAATAATAAATGCAGAGTACCTGTTTCTTGTGCACTGCACTTCTTCTTAATGAGACCTATCATCCTATGAAGTTTTCAAGTCCATGGCTTTTATACATTAGGAGAAATGGCCCGGACAAAATAAAGTATGAAAATTAACAAAGGGCAATAACTCAAAAATTAGGAAGTGCAGAGTACCTGTTCTTGTGCACTGCACTTCTTCTTAATGAGATCTATCATCCTATGAAGTTTCAAGTCCATAGCTTTTTTAGTTGAAGAGAAATGGCCCGACAAAATTAAAGTATGATAAACAGGATTTTCAATGTTAATGTCACTGTGACCTTGACCTTGGAGCCAGCCATGCGGACATGCGTTCTGCACGTCATCTTGATGTGGTAAACATTTGTCTGAAGTTTCATCAAAATTCTTCAAAGGGTTGAAGAGTTACAGAGCGGACAGGATTTTCAATGTTAATGTCACTGTGACCTTGACCTTGGAGCCAGCCATGCGGAACATGCGTT
Source organism: Ruditapes philippinarum (assembly GCF_026571515.1). Lineage (NCBI taxonomy): Eukaryota > Metazoa > Mollusca > Bivalvia > Venerida > Veneridae > Ruditapes > Ruditapes philippinarum. Next base: position 24,940 of record NW_026865207.1, read on the forward strand.
CTGCACGTCATCTTGATGTGGTAAACATTTGTCTGAAGTTTCATCAAAATTCTTCAAAGGGTTGAAGAGTTACAGAGCGGACAGGATTTTCAATGTTAATGTCACTGTGACCTTGACCTTGGAGCCAGCCATGCGGAACATGCGTTCTGCACGTCATCTTGATGTGGTAAACATTTGTCTGAAGTTTCATCAAAATTCTTCAAAGGGTTGAAGAGTTACAGAGCGGACACAATTTCGTTTGACGCCCGCCCATCCGCATTTTCAATGTTAATGTCACTGTGACCTTGACCTTGGAGCCAGCCATGCGGAACATGCGTTCTGCACGTCATCTTGATGTGGTAAACATTTGTCTGAAGTTTCATCAAAATTCTTCAAAGGGTTGAAGAGTTACAGAGCGGACAGGATTTTCAATGTTAATGTCACTGTGACCTTGACCTTGGAGCCAGCCATGCGGAACATGCGTTCTGCACGTCATCTTGATGTGGTAAACATTTGTCTGAAGTTTCATCAAAATTCTTCAAAGGGTTGAAGAGTTACAGAGCGGACACAATTTCGTTTGACGCCCGCCTTTCCGCCCATCCGCCCAGCCGCCCATCCGCCCATCCGCCCGCCATACCCCAATCTAATAACCAGGATTTTCAAAATTGAAAACCTGGTTAATAATTCATAGATAGTTAACAAAACCATTTAAGTTGTGTAAGGTCAACTTAAAACATCATGGACACAGAAATATTAACGTAATTACTAAAAGAAGCACTTTCTATAAATGACCAAAAGTAACCTTGCATAGAACCTTGAAATTTTACCTAAATGACTTATAGAAGCTTTTCAGAAAATCATGAAGACTAAAAGCTGCATTTCAAGAAACCTTGAAGTCAAGCTCAATAACTACAAGCTGCATTTCATAAAAAACTTAAAACTTACTGTCAATGACCAAAAGCAGCATTGCATAAAACCTTGAAATGTTAACTAATTGACTTAAAGAAGCATTTCGTAAAACCTCGAAAAACATTATCTTAATGTCTAAACCTGCATTACATAATTATAACCTTGAAGTTAAGCTCAATGACTACAAGTAGCATTTCATAAAACCTTGAAATGTTAACTAAATGACTTTAAGCAGCATTTCATAAAACTTTGAAATGTTTTCTAAATGACTTTAAGTAGCATTTCATAAAACCTTGAAACTAGATCTCAATGTCTAAAGGCAGCATGTTATAAAACCTTACTTGCTCCTGGACATAGTATATGTACATTCTGTTTCGAGAAGTCCATCACTGACAGTAGGCTTGGATATTGTAACTTTTTTGCATCAAATTCACTTGGTAGTAAACAGAAGAATTTGCTGTGTGAACTGAAGAATTCAAATAACTTCTCAGCATTCTTGCACTTCATCACTGTATTAAACTCCAACACTGAAAAAGGAAAAAATAAAATATTCAAGTAATCAACCTGTTATTTATACAATTATAAATATGTAAGTTTGACAACAGTATATCAGAATATGACATATTGTAATAGTACATTTCTTATATATTAAGAGGATATTTTTTCGTTTGCGTGAAATATGGAATATATTTTCACGAAACATGATAAAATGCCACCTATTTTCACGAGCCGGTACGGCGAGTGACAATATGTGGCATTTTATCATGTTGAGTAAAAATATATACCATATTTCACGAAAAACGAAAAAATAACCTTTTTATTTAATTTCATTATCAAAGAAAATGGTAACGAATGCCCTTGCTTGCTACCAACTGCAATTGTACGGCGCGCAGTAATTTATGCGTAAGCACGCGCTGTTTGGCGCTACATTGTGACGTCATGTAAACAACTCTTTAAACGTCTGTACAGCGTTAATAACTGAATTAAAGATATTGGTGTTCGGATTAATTTTCTTAGTTAGACCATTTTCTATCATGCTAGATAGTTTTCAAAACAATATTCAAGAAAAAGTTGTTTTGTTTTCATCAGATTTTTCAAACAAAACGGCGAAAGAAGTCCCTTAAAATAAATATGAGTTTTGACTCCGCCCTCTTTCATATTTATATTTCATATTTATTTTTAAAAAATATGAAATATATTTGACTGATATAGCACCATATTTCATGGGTAAAATTAAATAAAGAACTGTATTGATATCAAGAAAAAATAATAAAAGATAACCTACTTTTGAATTTAACAAGAACTGGCACGTGAAAGTGACCAATGCCCCCGAAAAGGTTTATTAAGTATTGAAGAAATGTATTATGAAAAGAATAAAAGTAACAAATTGTTTAAGACTGTTCTTGTGAAATGAAGTGCTATTCATTGCAAACTTTGGAGGAAGCGACATGGTAACTATTTGCTGTAGATTTATCAAGAAATTAGCAATAAATAAGATATTGATACTTTAAGAAATAATATTTAAAAATAATGCAAAAGTTCTCGCTTGAATGGAGTCTGGCCTCAGATAAAGTAACAAGAGCCCTGTTGCTTACTTTTAAGCTATTTTTCTTGATTAAATATTTTTTTAGACCATTCTCTATCATTCTAGATAGTTTTCAAAATAAAATTCAACAAAAAGTTGTTTTTTATTGATCAGATTTCTAAAACAAAATGGGGAATGAAGTCTCTTAAAATAAATATGAGTTTTGACTCCGCCCACTTATATATTTTTTTTCATATCTATTTTTTACAAATATGAAATATATTTGACTGATATCGCACCATGTTTCATGGGGTAAATTAAATAAATCATTTTATTCTGGTTTTGATTATTCAAATACATCGATGATTTGAAATAAAAATAAAAATAGTCAAGATTAGACTGCCAAATACCTAAAGGTTGAAATATCATTTGAGCTGTGTCACGACAAAACCAACATAATGGGTTTGTGTGCAGTCTGATCAGGATCCATGCTGTTTGCTATCAGTTTCTGTACTTGTTATAGGGTCTGTAAGCGAACAGCATGGATCCTGATCAGACTGCACAGATGCGCAGGCTGGTCTGGATCCATGCTGGTTGCAAACCCATTATGTTGGTTTTGTCGTGACGCGGCTCCTTTATAGTTACCTCTGGCTCTGTTTTTCATCCTACCACATGTAAGGCCAAAACTTCCACCCAGAGACAATGCATCAATGACTCCCTCTTCTAACTCTCTTGTTGTTTCTCCTACTTGTTCCTGTAAGCATTAAAGAAGCTATAAACTTCTATAAATATATATCTGTATATAACCACTCACATGTCTACATCAATATAAACTACAGTCTAACTTGCCTATGGGATTATGTGTATTAAGCTACTTTTGTCTTATGAGACCACTTTAAATTCTGCCTCCCCCCTTCCCCTCCCCTATCATTTTCTTTCTATATCATTTATGTATTAACCCATGACTTCATGAGCATTTTGTGAAAAATGGCTGTTTTCATTGAAAAGTCTCCCGTTACAAGTTCAAATTGCTATAAAACTATATAAACTGCTTCAATACTAATCAATTTTACTTGGCACAAATGTTGACTGGACCATTGACTTTGTAACAACATGCTCGGTCTTAAATTTCCTGTTACCATGGCAATGAGAGGACATCTCAAAATTGCCAAAAATCAATATTTTGCGTTGATTTTTTCAATCAAAATTGATTTCAAAGTGCTGCAACTTCTCAATGGATTGAGATAGAGTCAAAGGCTTTTCAGTGTTGGTTACACTTTACCTTATAATCGATCTGGGGTCATTTTTTGGCCTCTCACAATTCCAAAATTTTCTTGGCAATGAAGTGTCGGGGCCTAAATAAAGCATTTTTTCACCATTTGAGACAACCAAAAATTTTGTAATGGGTTAAGCGACTTTTCCTCAAAGCAACCAGGGACCACTTACTAGTCAGCAAAATGATATCAATCTTTTGCAATTGTTGACGCACAGATATAAGGACACACAATGGATGACGGACAATGGGCCATCACAAAAGCTCACCTTGAGGACATTGTCCTCAGGTGAGCTTCTTAACTATTGTCAATATAGGTGTACATTAAGACAAACAATTGTCAATATAGGTGTACATTAAGATAAACTATTGTCAATATAGGTATACATTAAATAGAATCTTGTCATTAAAGGTGTATATTAAGATAAACTTATTTTAATATAGGTGTATATCAAGATAAAGTTTTGTCAATAAAAGTATACATAAAGATGAAATATTATTAATATAGGTGTACATTTAGATTAACTATTGTCAATATAGGCGTACATTAAGACAAACTATTGTCAATATAGGTGTACATCAAGACAAACTATTGTCAATATAGGTGTACATCAAGACAAACTATTGTCAATATAGGTGTATATAAAGACAAACTATTGTCAATATAGGTGTACATTAAGACAAACTATTGTCAATATAGGTGTACATTAAGATAAAGTACTTACAGAGCTAAAACTGTCGTAAGGAACAGGAAATGAATTTGTTTCTTTGAAGTATCTTGGCCATTGAAAGCTAGTATCAGCAGGATCAATTGTTGGTTGGTAACCTGAAGATATAAAAGTAAATGAATTAATGTTATGTTGATATTGTTCAATTTAATAATTATAATTTCAATATTATTCAATATCTATATGAGCACAATTTTCACATTAAGAAAAATATACAAAAGTGATAATGCAATGCATTCCATTTAAACTCATTCATAAATGATATCATAATATATAATGTCAGGTTAACAAGAGTGCCACTAAGGCACTGCAATATATTGAGCCTCAATGAAAATTTGTACCACTAATGCACGGCAATATATTGAGCCTCAATGAAAATTTGTACAACTAAGGCACGGCAATATATTGTGCCTCAATGAAAATTTGTACCACTAAGGCCAACAATATGTTGAGCCTCAATGAAAATTTGTAACACTAGGGCAAGGCAATATATTGAGCCTCAATGAAAATTTGTAACAATAAGGCACAGCAATATATTGAGCCTCAATGAAAATTTGTACCACTAAGGCAGGCCAATATATTGAGCCTCAATGAAAATTTGTACCATTACGGCGTGGCAATATATTGAGCCTCAATGCAATTTGTAACACTACTGTGGGGCAATATATTGAGCCTCAATGAAAATTTGTACCACTGAGGTTGGGCAATATATTGAGCCTCAATAAAAATTTGTACCACTAAGGCACGGCAATATATTGAGCCTCAATGAAATTTTTGCACCACTAAGGCAGGGCAATATATTGAGCCTCAATGAAAATTTGTAACACTAAGGGGGGGGGGATTTATTGAGCCTCAATGAAAATGTGTAACACTAAGGCACTGCAATATATTGAGCCTCAATGAAAATTTGTACCATTAAGGCAGGGCAATATATTGAGCCTCAATGAAAATTTGTAACACTAAGGTTGGGCAATATATTGAGCCTCAATAAAAATTTGTACCACTAAGGCATGACAATATATTGAGCCTCAATGAAAATTTGTACCACTAAGGCACAGTAATATTTTGAGCCTCAATGAAAATTTGTACCACTTAGGCGGGCCAATATCTTCAGCCTCAATGAAAATTTGTACCACTAAGGCGTGGCAATATATTGAGCCTCAATGAAAATTTGTAACACTAAGGTGGGGCAATATATTGAGCCTCAATGAAAATTTGTACCACTAAGGCACGGCAATATATTGAGCCTCAATGAAATTTTTGTACCACAAAGGCAGGGCAATATATTGAGCTTCAATGAAAATTTGTAACACTAAGGGGGGGGGGGGGATTTATGAGACTCAATGAAAAAGTGTAACACTAAGGCACAGCAATATATTGAACCTCGATGAAAATTTGTACCATTAAGGCGGGGCAATATATTGAGCCTCAATGAAAATTTGTACCACTAAGGCACTGTAATATTTTGAGCCTCAATGAAAATTTGTACCACTAAGGCAGGGCAATATATTGAGCCTCAATGAAAATTTCAAACACTAAGGGGGGCAATTTATTGTGCCTTTATGGAAATGTGTAACACTAAGGCGTGGCAATATATTGAGCCTCAGGAAAATTTGTACCACTAAGGCTGGGCAATGTATTGAGCCTTAATGACAATTTGTAACACGTAGGCTGGGCAATATATTGAGCCTCAATGAAAAATATTTTAAGTAATCAAAAATATTTGCTTGGTTTACTACTGGGGCAGCCATTTTTTAGTTATTGAAAGGTATATCTAATAAGGACTATGATGAAGCATTTAAATATTTGATTAAGCGTCTGAAAGATATTATTTCTGTAGGAAAAGATTATTTCAAAGGGTTGAAATAGAAAATTATAAGATATTTGCTGTTTTCTTAAATATATTGACCATGTTGCTTCAAATGTTGACCCTTCCTCATATTAACTAAGTGACCCCTTTTGGGAAACGAACAAAAGCTCCCCTGGATAAAAGCCCTCCTGTCCAAAAATGACAAGGTTGACAAAAGCTCTTCCGTGAAAATGACAGGGTGGACAAAAGCCCTCCTGTGAAAATGGCAGGGCAGACAAAAGCCTCACACGGAAAAAACAAGCCGGACAAAGGCCCTCCCATGTAGATGACAAGGCAGACATAATTCCAGCCATAACAAAAACATACATGTATGTTAAATACCTGCTGGTGTGTTCTTTTTTTCAATGCACTCAACATATTAATATTGTAACATTGTATATGTATAATCAGTAAATGTATCACCAGTACAAGTACAATCAGTAAATGTATCACCAGTACAAGTACAATCAGTAAATGTATCACCAATACAAGTATAATCAGTTTATTTCAGTACATGTACAATCAGTAAATGTATCACCACTACAGTTATAATCAGTAAATGTATCATAAGTACATGTATAATCAGTAAATGTATCACCAGTACATGTATAATCAGTAAATGTATCACCAGTACATGTACAATCAGTAAATGTATCACCAGTACATGTACAATCAGTAAATGTATCACCAGTACATGTACAATCAGTAAATGTATCACCAGTACAAGTATAATCAGTAAATGTATCACCAGTACAAGTACAATCAGTAAATGTATCACCAGTACATGTACAATCAGTAAATGTATCACCAGTACAAGTATAATCAGTAAATGTATCACCAGTACAAGTACAATCAGTAAATGTATCACCAGTACATGTACAATCAGTAAATGTATCACCAGTACATGTACAATCAGTAAATGTATCACCAGTACAAGTATAATCAGTAAATGTATCACCAGTACAAGTATAATCAGTAAATGTATCACCAGTACAAGTATAATCAGTAAATGTATCACCAGTACATGTATAATCAGTAAATGTATCACCAGTACATGTATAATCAGTAAATGTATCACCAGTACAAGTATAATCAGTAAATGTATCACCAGTACAAGTATAATCAGTAAATGTATCACCAGTACATGTACAATCAGTAAATGTATCACCAGTACAAGTATAATCAGTAAATGTATCACCAGTACATGTACAATCAGTAAATGTATCACCAGTACATGTATAATCAGTAAATGTATCACCAGTACAAGTATAATCAGTAAATGTATCACCAGTAAAATCAGTAAATGTACAAGTACAATCAGTAAATGTATCACCAGTACAAGTCAGTAAATGTATCACCAGTACAATCAGTAAATGTATCACCAGTACATGTACAAAGTGGAATAATAAAATAATCTAGACAGGAAAGTTGTATTATTAGATGTTACATCAATGAGTCTTACCTCTGGTAAATGTATCAGCATTAGCATACCAGTAATCCTATAGGATGAAAAATTTGGAGAATTCGCATATCCCAGTAGTCATTAATTATTTCCCCAGCCATCAAAGTTGAATCAAACAATTTTCCCAGTTGAGCTATCAATCTTTCTAAAATACAGAAACCTGGAATCTATTTAACTATAAATACAATTGTGGTTGTTGTCTTTAAATTGATATATTGTACATTTACTGAATTTTTTTTTTACAAAATGTAATGTTTTCAAGAAACAAGAGGGCCATCATGGCCTGGATAGCTCACATGAAATACATTGCAAGTTAATTAAAAATTGTACTTTTGGAGAAACGATTGAAACAAGATGGTCCATAGTGTTCACCTGCATATGAAGTCTCATAGTAATACAAGACTGATTATATTGATTAATATGGATATAAAGAAGGAAATATCTTGATATCTAGGTCAAACGATATTGAAATTCAAATCTCCATCTGAAACTGTGCATGACTAGTAGAAAGTTTAAATTTGAAGCACCAACTACAACAAGAGCTATCGGTCGGACAGCAACGCCCGACTATTTTTAGTGCTTGATAGTATAAAAAGCCTTGATTATGTAAAATTTTCTAATAAAAAAAAGAGCAATGTCTTTAAATCCATGTTACAGTTAATGTCATTGAAGAAAATCCTATTATGCTCTCACCTCTCAAACTTTGCACACTTGTTCACCATCATGACCCCAATCCGTAGACAGGAGGAGGTAACTCTATCAATCATTTTGACAGAATTATGCCCCTTTTTCAACTTAGAATTATATGTTAAAGTTTTTGTAATACCTCAAATATTTTCAAAGTCCATTGACATATGGTTTTGAAACTTTGCACACTTCTTAACCATCATGATCACAACCTGTAGACAGGAATTAGTAACTGTATCAAGTATTTTGACAGAATTATGCCCCTTTTTCTTCGACTTAGAATTATATGTTAAAGTTTTTGTAATACCTCAAATATTTTCAAAGTCCATTGACATATGGTTTTGAAACTTTTCACACTTGTTCACCATCATGATCCCAACCTGTAGACTGTAAATTCTAAGTCGAACAAGAACTGTCTGTAGGACAGCAATGCTCGACTATTCTTAGTGCTTGATAGTAAAAAAAGCCTTGATTAAAAGGTCAAATTTTCTCAGTAAAGAAAAAGGCAAAATTTTTCTTTAAATCCATATTTCAGTTATAGGCCTTGGAGAGAGTCTTATTATGCTCTCAAAGAAAAGTATAAAATTTTAACATGTTTCAAAGCCTTATGTCAATGAATTTTGAAAATATTTGAGGTATTACAAAAACTTAAACGTAAATTCTAAGTCAAAAAAGGGGCATAATTCTGTCAAAATGCTTGATAGAGTTACCTCCTCCTGTACATATGTTGGGGTCATGATGGTTAATAAGTGTGCAAAGTTTCAAAGCCATATGTCAATGGACTTTGAAAATATCTGAGGTATTACAAAAACTTTAATGTAAATTCTAAGTCGAAAAAGGGGCATAATTCTGTCAAAATGCTTGATAGAGTTACCTCCTCCTGTCTACAGGTTGGGGTTATGATGATGAACAAGTGTGCAAAGTTTCAAAGCCATATGTCAATGGACTTTGAAAATATTTGAGGTATTACAAAAACTTTTACGTAAATTCTAAGTCGAAAAAGGGGCATAATTCTGTCAAAATGCTTGATAGAGTTACCTCCTCCTGTCTACAGGTTGGGGTAATGATGATGAAAAAGTGTGCAAAGTTTCAAAGCCATATGTCAATGGACTTTGAAAATATTAAAACTATTACAAAAACTTTAACATAAGTGGTTACGCCGACACCGACGCCAACGCTCGGGTGACTACAATAGCTCTACTTATTCTTATCAAATAGTCAAGCTAAAAAGGTGCATAATTCTGTCAAAATGCTGGATAGAGTTACCTCCTCCTGTCTACAGGTTTGGGTCATGATGGTGAACAAGTGTGCAAAGTTTCAAAGCCATATGTCAATGGACTTTGAAAATATTTGAGGTATTACAAAAACTTTAACATAAGTGTATACGCGGATGCCAACGCTCGGGTGAATACAATACCTCTACTTATTCCCATCAAATAGTCGAGCTAAAAAGGAGCATAATTCTGTCAAAATGCTTTATACAGATACCTCCTCCTGTCTACAGGTTGGGGTCATGATGATGAACAAGTGTGCAAAGTTTCAAAGCCATATGTCAATGGACCTTGTAAATATTTAGTTGGTTAAACGTTACCTTATGATCGACCTGGGGTCATATTTAGCATCACACTAGTCCGAAATTTTCTTGGCGATGAAAGGGTCTGCAGCCCCCGTCAAACCCCCAAAACAGAAGTTGACACATCTCCCTTCTGGCAACCCCCTGATGTACCTTTTTGATGGGGGCGGAGCACTTTTTTTATCAACATTTCTCAAACCAAAACATGTGTTTGGGGTCCAAACAGGACATTTTTTTAATTTAACTTACCAACTGTAGCAACACAAATGAGATTTGGAGTTTTTACATCTAGAGCTTCAAGTTTCATGCCAACTTGCCATCCTGCTGGCAGAGAAACCTGGAAATTATACAATGTATATATTTACAAAAACTTTCTGATACCATTTGAAGAAAAGAAGGAAAATAATAAGTACAAATTTTCATTTTGATAATTTATCTTAAAGATTTACATGCAAAAAACCCAGGCCCTCAGCTTCACTAATCTTGTTGATCAACATTTCTGTAAAGTTAAGTGATTCTAACTCAAGCAGTTTTAAAGGTACACATGACATGACACAACATTTTGGAATTGGTTTTACTAAGTCAAGAGCAATTACTATAAAATTTCTGAATAAATATACAAGCAAACACATGGCTGCACAACTACACATGCTGACCAACATTTCTGTAATGTTTCATGACCCTCCGTCAAAAGGTAATTACAGTCCGCACATGAATGTGTATCTTCAAACTCTCCTCGAGGAATGAGTACCTTCAAACTATAAGTGTGATCTTGACCTTGAAGGTAGGGACATGGGTCTTGAACGCAACATGTCGTCTTAATGTGGTTGACAAGACTTAGTATGCATAGTTATTTTAAAATTCTTCAATACATGACAAAATTTCAGTCCTAACACCAATGTCTGTAACTATTAACTCTAATTGTGATAAAGTGAACTTCAAAATGATAGTGTGCCCTTGACCTTAAAAGAAGGTACGTGATTCTTGAACGCGACACATCGTCTTGATGTGGTAGACATTTTTGCCAAGTTATTCTAGATCCTTCTATGCATAACAAAGACCAAACACAAATGTGTGTACCGAAAAATCTTATTGTGATAAAGTGAAACTTCAAAATGTTAGTGTGACCTCGACCTTTGAGGTAGGAACGTGATTCTTGGACACGACACATCGTCAAGATGTGGTAGACATTTATGCCAAGTTATAGTAAAATGCTTTGATACATGATATAGTTACAGCCGGGACACGATTGTGTGTACCTATTAACTATATTTGTGGTAAAGTGAACTTCAAAATGGTAGTGTGACCTTGACCTTTGAGGTAGGGATGTAATTCTTAGATGTGAGACATCATCTTGATGTGGTAGACATTTATGCCTAGTTATTTTGAAATCCTTTGATGCATGACAAAGTTACAGCCCTGACACGAATGTGTTTACCTATTAACTCTATTTGTGATAATGTGAAACTTCAAGATGTAAATGTGACCTTTTCTTGCAAGGTAGGGACGTAGTTCTTGGATGCGACAAATCATCTTGATGTGGTAGACATTTATGCCAAGCTATTTCAAAATCCCATCAAAATATGACAAAGTTACAGTCCGGACACAAATGAAATGGGGACACACAGACAGACAGACATACAGACAGATGGACAAAGAGACAGATGGTGCAATTTTAATATGCCTCCCTTCGGGGGCATAAAAACCAAAAAGCAATTTCCTGGCTGCACTACTTCTCATGCTAATGAACATTTCTGTGAAGTTTCATGACTCTAGGTCAAATACTTTCTGAGCTTTGTGTCACACAAATTGAAAATTGACTATTTTTACCAAGACATGGGCAATATCTCTCACAGAACTGAATTAATCCACATGCAAATCCCTACAAAAGCCTCTTGAATCTTACATGGTCTTCTTAAAGTTTAATAATCAACAAACGCTCTGTTGTGTAACTTTATTTTTTGGTATAATACTGCCACATTAAATACATTATTATTTACCGTATTTTTAGGTATGTATTGGGGGTATACAAGAATCTCTGGTGACTCTTCAACTTTTTCAACAGCCTCTATAAAAGGAAGGAAACTGTGGTTTGACAACTCACTGCTTGCTATCAATTCACTGTTCCTGCAATGTAAAAATAGTAAGTAATTGCATTTTATAGTCTAAGTTTCATGCTTACGCACGTTCACGTACCACTGGACTATTGCTCCCCTATTAGCATTAATTTATTTATATCATGATAAGAAGTTTTTTGATGCTTTAAGAGTTAAATTTTTTCATCATTCAGTAGTTGCAGAGAAATAGTGCAGAAACAATTAATGCTCTGTAGGCATTCAACACAACTAATTTTGGGCCATAACTCTTATCTTGAAAGGTCTGACTGGAACAAGGCGATGATATGCGCATCTTCTCTTGGTTTTGATGGTTCCCATCAAGTTTTGTTGAATTCCAGCCAGTAGTTGCAGAGAAATAAAATGTAAATGAAATTCGGACAGACAGACGGAAGGATTGATGGACAACGCCAAAGATAATACCCCCCTCCATGGTGGGGCAAAATAAGGGTTTCCAAATAACAATTGTGTCTTCTTATGGTATAAGTTTCATACAGATACCATTAACAGTGTTTTACGTAATGCACGATGACATAATAATGCCCATAATGAAATAGACAAGTTAAAGATAATATTTAACTTTCATACTCAAAAACAATTTCAGCTCTTCAAAAAATGACCTACTTGTAAAAGTTGATTTCAGCAGACATCATGTTCGAGGAATTTTTATTTCTTACAGTAATAACCACATCATCTCCAAGTTGAGGCATGTCTGTAATTGGTGTTGATTTTTCAGTTACATATTTCAAATCAGATGTTTTCTGTCTGATTAATGCCTTCTCTTCAAAGTCTATAAAAAATCTTCCCAAAAATATGCTGAAAAATTAAAAAAAAAAGGAGTCAAATTTGATATGCTTTGAAAAACTTCATTCTTAGGTACACATAATGGCGGCCATATGTCATTCATCTTTATATAATTCAAATTAAAGGACTATGAAATACATTAAATTGAATTATAACAAATTTGAAGAGCTATTATAAAAACATTTGCTACATTTTTTCAGTAATAAATGTAAATTTATTAAATAGTTGAACAGATCTTTAATGCCAAGCTTCTGGATTCTTACAAATTTATACATTGTATTAAGAGGAAAAGTCTGAGGTTATTTAACATGACAGGACCATGATCACCTAAAATCCATTGCTAGAAAAGTTCATAACTTATCAATGCAGAAGGTGAAAGGTTTACACAATTGGGATGGGACAATTTTGTCAATAGGGCCATGATTCATAATATTCATAATTCTACATGTATCTTAGCTCTAGAAAGACACATGGTTTAAGAGTGGAAAATTAAATTGCACTTTACTTTATAAGTCTGTAAACTAAGTAACACCAGGGTGGGAACAATTTTGACCAGAGGACCATAAGTTGTTGCTTCATGCAAAATATCTCAGCACTTTCACTTATAAGGAGACTTCAAAGTTTTCATTTTTATGTCTATTTTTAACTACCTACTAATGCATCAGAATGGTCACTTAAGTCACCTTAGTTTCATTCCTGTGAAGTTTAGTAAAATTCTATCAAGTGTTTAAGAAGATGCTGTTTATAGAAATTGTGGATAACAACATGTTGTCATAAACAATTGAACATTTTATGGCTCAAAAATAGACAATTTAGGGGTCATAGCTGTGCCCCCCCAAAAATTAAGCAGAATATCAAGAAAGTATGCACAACAAGGCTAAATGAAGATATCATAATATTCTTCTATAACATGCTAACTAGCCTAACTCTTGATTTGCACTGGAAGGGGGAGGGTAAATGATCTGATGTCAGTCTGGAAGGTGAGGGGTAAATGATCTGATGTCAGCCTGGGAGGTGAGGGGTAAATAATCTGATGTCAGTCTAGAAGGTGAGGGCTAAATAATTTGATGTCAGTCTAGAAGGTGAGAGGTAAATAATCTGATGTCAGCCTGGAAGGTGAAGGAGTAAATGATCTGATGTCAGCCTGGAAGGTGAGGGGTAAATAATCTGATGTCAGCCTGGAAGGTGAGGGCTAAATAGTCTGATGTCAGCCTGGAAGGTGAGGGCTAAATAATCTGATGTCAGTCTAGAAGGTGAGGGCTAAATAATCTTATGTCAGCCTGGAAGGTGAAGGAGTAAATGATCTGATGTCAGCCTGGAAGGTGAGGGGTAAATAATCTGATGTCAGTCTGGAAGGTGAAGGGGTAAATGATCTTATGTCAGCCTGGAAAATGAAGACTAAATAATCTGATGTCAGTCTGGAACGTGCAGGGTAAATAATCTGTTGTCAGCCTAGAAGGTGAAGGGGTAAATGATCTAATGTAAGTTTGGAAGGTGAGGGGTTAATAATCTGATGTAAGTCTGGAAAGTGAGGGATAAAAATATGTTGTCAGCTTGGAAGGTATGGGGTAAATGATGTGATGTCAGCCAGGAAGGAGAGAGCTAAATTATCTGATGTCAGCCTTGAAGGTGAGGGGTAAATAATCTGATGTCAGTTTGGAAGGTGAGGGGTAAATAATATGTTGTCAGACTGGAAGGTGAGGGGTAAATAATCTTATGTCAGTTTGGAAGGTGAGGGTTAAATAATCTGTTGTCAGCTTGGAAGTACAGGGTAAATGATGTGATGTCAGCCAGAAAGGTGAGGTGTATATGATGTGATGTCAGCCAGGAAGGTTAGTGGTAAATGATCTGATGTCAGCCAGGAAGGTGAGGGGTAAATAATCTGATGTCAGCTTAGAAGGTGAAGGGTTAATGATTTGATGACAGCCTGAAAGGTGTGGGGTAAATGATCAGATGTCAGCCTGGAAGGTGAGGGCTTAATAATCTGATGTCAGTCTGGAAGGTTCGGGGTAAATAATCTGTTGTCAGCCTAGAAGGTGAAGGGGTAAATGATCTTATGTCAGCCTGGAAGGTGAGAGGTTAATAATCAGATGTAAGCCTGGAAAGTGAAGTCTAAATAATATGTTGTCAGCTTGGAAGGTATGGGTTAAATGATGTGATGTCAGCCAGGAAGGTGAGGGCAAAATGATCTGATGTCAGCCTTGAAGGTGAGTGGTAAATGATGTGATGTCAGCAAGGTTGGTGAGGGGTATATGATCTGATGTCAGCCTTGAAGGTGAGGGGTAAATAATCTGATGACAGCCAAGAAGGTGAGGGGTATATGTTCTGATGTCAGCCTGGAAGGAAAGAGCTAAGTAATCTGATGTCAGTCTGGAATGTGAGGGGTAAATGTTCTGATGTCAGCCTGGAAGGAAAGGGCTAAATAATCTGATGTCAGTCTGGAAGGTGAGGGGTAAATACTCTGATGTCAGCCTGGAAGAAGAGGGTTTAATAATCTGATGTCAGCCTGGAAGGTGAGGGGTAAATAATCTTATGTCAGTCTGGAAGAAGGGTTTAATTATCTGATATCAGCCTGGAAGGTTAGGGGTAAATAATCTTATGTCAGTCTGGAAGGTTTGGGCTAAATAATCTGTTGTCAGCTTGGATAGTACAGGGTAAATGATGTGATGTCAGCCAGGAAGGTTAGGGGTAAATGATGTGATGTCACCAAGGAAAGTAAAGGGTAAATTATCTGATATCAGCCTTAAAGGTGAGGGGTAAATAATCTGATGTCAACCAGGAAGGTGAAGGGTAAGTGATCTGGTGTCAGCTCGAATGTGAGGGGTAAATAATCTGATGTCAGCTAGAAAGGTGAGTGGTAAATGATCTGATGTCAGTCTGGAAGGTGAGGGGTAAAAATAATGATCTGATGTCAGCCTGGAAGGCGAGGGTTAAAAAATCTGATGTTAGTCTGGAAGGTGAGGGGTAAATTATCTGATGTCAGTCTGGATTTTGTTTGTTTGTTTGTTTTATTTTACGCCTTTTTCCAACAGTATTTCAGTCATATAGGCGGGTAGTTTCCTAACCATCGTTCCTAGAGAGTTACACCAGTACTAGACTACCTTCCTCCGCGCTAAACTACCAAAGCATCTCCCGGGGATCGAACCCACGCCAGAGAGGTAACTGGATTACAAGTCATAGACTCTAACCCCTCGACCACGGAGGCGGTATGTGTCAGTCTGGAAGGTGAGGGCTAAATAATCTGTTGTCAGCCTGGAAGGTATGGGGTAAATGATCTGATGTCAGCTTGGAAGATGAGGGCTTAATAATCTGATGTCAGTCTGGTAGGTGAGGGCTAAATAATCTGTTGTCAGCCTGGAAGGTAAGGGTTAAATGATCTGATGTCAGCTTGGAAATTGAGGGCTTAATAATCTGATGTCAGTCTGGAAGGTGAGGGCTAAATAATCTGTTGTCAGCCTGGAAGGTAAGGGGTAAATAATCTGATGTCAGCTTGGAAGATGAGGGCTTAATAATCTGTTGTCAGTCTGGAAGGTGTGGGCTTAATAATCTGATGTCAGTCTGGAAGATCAGGGGATAATAATCTGATGTCAGTCTGGAAGGTGAGGGGTAAATAATCTGATGTCAGTCTTGAAGCAGAGGGGCAAATTATCTGACTTCAGTCTGGAAGGTGAGTGCTAAATAATCTGTTGTCAGCCTGGAATGATGTGATGCCACCCAGAAAGGTGAGGGGTAAATGATTTAATGTCAACCTTAAAGGTTAGGGCTAAATAATCTGTTGTCAGCCTGGAAGGTGAGAGCTAAATAACCTTATGTCAGGTCTGGAAGGTGATAAGAAAATAATCTGTTGTCAGCCTGGAAGGCGAGGGCTAATAAATCTGTTGTTATCTTGGAAGGTACAGGGTAAATGATGTGATGTCAGCCAGGAACATGATGGGTAAATAATCTGATGTCAGCAACCAGACTGGCCTGAAGAGGCACCTCACCAGTTACTACACCCTTATTATCTGATATTATGCTATTTTATTTCTGTTAAAATTAAATTTATTGTAAAAAAATACTCACTTTTGCTTCTCCCTTTTTACCAATCCATATCTGAAATACAAAATGTCAGATGCATTCAATACTTGTAAAGAAGAATATAAAGTTAATAGTATTTATCATGATAAAGGGACTTAAGCCTAAAACGAACAGTACCTTCAAGGTTAGAATTTAGCAATATTTTCTACTTGCAGATTTTTGCAAGTGTGTAGGATAACGGTAATTAGCCGGTAATTAGTTAACGGTATGCATAGGCGGATATATTAATTTAATGAGCTGTCACGAAAACTATGCTTAATTTAGTTAATTAATAGACCTGTCAACACTAAAACGGGAAGTGTACCTTTTGTACTTTAGATCGTGCAAATATAATGGGTTATTTAATTGTTTAGCTGTCCACAAATGCATATATACTCTATGAATTATTAAGTTATTAAATCTTAGGCGTAAAGAATTTTAGTATATAAGGGGAGCGAAATATTTGATTATTTAGTGTAGTTTTTGATGTTAAAGCAGACTCACTCACTTAAGGTTAAATTATGCTAAATACGCAATTGGCATTTAATTCTTATTATTTCAAGTATTTGTATAAGAATTATAAAGTTGTTAAAGACATTGTTAAAGCAATTGTGTTGTCTTAGTGAACAGTATTTCATATAAAATAAATACATATATATGACGTTTATAAACTTTATATTGTGTTGACTTGTTCATATTGAGTTTATTCAGATCTGAGCGTTACACTACAAGGGACGATTTGGTGCTTATTTGATATATAGTGTAATTAATTCTATTCTTGGAGATTCTGTTTTCGTCAACAAGAAAAATTTTAAAATGTGAATTTAAAAAATTAGGACATACCTGTGTTAAAATTTAATTAAAACTAAGAAAGTGATTATGTTTTTTTAGGACAGATAAGTGTTATTCTCGCAATACAAAACAGTGTTATTTTAGGACAATTCAATCAGTGAAAATAGTTATATATACGGAACATTTCTTGTTTTCTCATATTAATATAAAATTATATTCTATAAATTTTCTTCTATGTTTGTTAACAGAAATATTTCAAAGAAAAAAAAATATTAAATATGATTTGTTTTAAATAATATTACTTTCAATTATTAAAATTGTATATCAATAATTATATCTCTTGCTATATAAATTGTAAAATGTCAATTGCTTACCTTTAGTTTTTATTTTTGCGTTCGTTTTTTTTCCTTTTTCACTCTTGAAACTATTCTTAGTCATTCATACTTAAAAGTGACATATTTTTTTCTTTAAATAAGTTTTATTTTAAAATACCTGGAAGTATTTTTAATTGGTCGGGAAGATATTGTAGGATAACGGTAATTAGCCGGTAATTAGTTAACAGTATGCATAGGCGGATATATTAATTTAATGAGCTGTCACGAAAACTATGCTTAATTTAGTTAATTAATAGACCTGTCAACACTAAAACGGGAAGTGTACCTTTTGTACTTTAGATCGTGCAAACATAATGGGTTATTTAATTGTTTAGCTGTCCACAAATGCATATATACTCTATGAATTATTAAGTTATTAAATCTTAGGCGTAAAGTATTTTAGTATATAAGGGGAGCGAAATATTTGATTATTTAGTGTAGTTTTTGATGTTAAAGCAGACTCACTCACTTAAGGTTAAATTATGCTAAATACGCAATTGACATTAATTCTTATTATTTCAAGTATTTGTATAAGAATTATAAAGTTGTTAAAGACATTGTTAAAGCAATTGTGTTGTCTTAGTGAACAGT
This sequence comes from Ruditapes philippinarum, assembly GCF_026571515.1. Classification (NCBI taxonomy): domain Eukaryota; kingdom Metazoa; phylum Mollusca; class Bivalvia; order Venerida; family Veneridae; genus Ruditapes; species Ruditapes philippinarum. Next base: position 43,656 of record NW_026865207.1, read on the forward strand.
ATTTCATATAAAATAAATACATATATATGACGTTTATAAACTTTATATTGTGTTGACTTGTTCATATTGAGTTTATTCAGATCTGAGCGTTACACTACAAGTGATCAAATGTTTAACTGGAAATATGAGGTAGTCAACTGGCATTATCATGATCATGTATCTTATTATTATTTTTAACACAATGAAAATGTATTTTGAACATATGGTATGACAAATGATAATAAGCTTGAATGTCAGAAACATCTTTATCACAAGTAAACACAGATCTCTCATGTAAAGAAACAAAACCATTTCAACACATTAATTAACAAGCAATTATCATAGTATTGCAAGCAATCCATAAGTCCCCTACCGGTAAGAGCCCAAGCAACATTCTGAAGGGCCATTGGCCATTCACTTATGTTCCTATTTTAAGTAAATTTGTTGAAAAAGTTCTTTTAAAGTGATCACAGGAAACAGTTTTTATGTACAGACAGACGGACTGAAGGACACTCTAAAGTTATTTTCTAAACATCCCTGTTATCAAAATGTAACATTTTTTAAAATCCTATCATGATTGAAGAAGTTGGAGTAAAAATTAA
>NW_026865208.1:0-10552 GCF_026571515.1 Ruditapes philippinarum
TAAAAAAGCGTCAATAGACACTTATCGCGAGAATCATAGTGTGTATTTGACATCTTTATGAAAAGAAAACTGTAGTGCCTTATAAATTAGATTTATGCTTTTTTCTACTTCCTGAATAATAGCTGTATAATTTTGTTGCTTCAGTGATATTAAAGAACTGTGAAAAGTACAATGTATGACAGCATCGCTTACCAATAGAAATGAAGAAATGATGATCCACTGGTGTTATCACAAATGTATTTCAATCTTTACACCAATCTCAATAAAGTCAAATAGCGTATATATTCTAAAGCAGCAAAATGAAACATTAGTGGTCAGTTAAAACGCAATTACATGTATGTATAAATCGGGTCAGCAATGCAAGCTCTCGTATAAACCAAACAATCTTCCTTATACATGAATAATGATTGAGTCTCTCAAAGCATAGTTCACTGATAAATCGAACAACTGAGCGTTCTGCAAACACAATTCCCTAAGCTATTAATTAAGTTCATATTTTGAAATAAATACTGATATTTCAGGATGTTGTAGATAACATGTTTATTATCATATCAGTAATGTGTAATCATTTTATCTACAACTTCCTGTCCGTCCATGTGTATATCCATCCAGGAAGTTAAAGAAATGATAAGAATTACTTTTCTTTACAAATTATCAGTAAAGAATGCATGTATTTTCACCGGTTAGAGTAGTAACAGAACTATTTTGTTGCTCTCCCCCCAAAATGGTATCCCTGATTTCTGGTAGATATTTTGTATGTTTTTGCTGCAGGTTATTACCACGGAAAGAGCTCAGCTAAAATAGTTGATGTTATTTAATATGCCACACTGCCATGCTTGTAATTTCTTTTCTAATTGTATCAATATACTAGACGTATGTTTATAAGTTATAAAAAGTTATAGATATGGTGAGTATATGTAAATTTTGTTTATTTAGTAAAGCACCAATCATCAATTGGCTATAACAATATTAAATGGTAACCTGAACATAATTTTTTACTAAAAAAAAAAAAACAACAAAAAAAAAACAAAGAGAATGTGATTGAATTTGTTACTTTGGAAATACACGCTGATTTTTTTTTCTTTAATATATTTGTAGATTTAAAAGAGTTTTGTCAATATAATGGTAGATGAGTTTTTTTTGGATTAAGATTAAATTTGACTTTATGAAGTAACCTGAAATTACCTCAATATAATAATAAGCATTTTTAAAGTTCTTTAATTTATTATGTTATATAGTCTTCTACTGATAAAGATCTTAAACGTCATATGTTTATTTACATTTTGGTCTTGTTTCTTAAGACATGTTTCGCTATTCATTTTTGTTCGTTAACAACCGAATGTAAAACATTGAAAAAAATAATGAAAAATAAATGTATCGAACTTTTGTCTTACTTGTATAGTTTTAGGAGTGTAAATATAAAAATATGTTAAATCATTTTGGTGTCATTTTTTAAAGTGCACCAAACCTTCAAACAGACACACGGCTTTGATTTTCGTGTTTATTTTTCTACTGTTTGTTGTTGTTGTTTTTTGTTGTTGTTGCTGCTGCTGCTGTTGTTGTTGTTGTGTTTTTTTGTGTTTTTTTTTTGATAACTTAAGATTGTACTTAAATAATAAATGGATGTATATTATAATTATCTATTATTGAACATGTTAAACATAAAACATAAACTCGAATATCTGTATCGGTATTCTATGATATTCGACTATCAGTGTAAGTGTTCTTTTACATTACCAATACAGTTCATATATCAACAATGTTGAAGAAACCTGAATGCAAGTAAAATGCAACAGTAAACAACAGCTGTTGTCGCTTACGTTACAGTGATTCCCTTTAAGCATGTCCAAAAAAACAAATGCTCAACTTGTAAAATCTTTAAACCTCTGGCTATAAAAAACTATTATACAGAATTCGCAGAACCACATTCAATATTTCTGCCTTCAGCTATTCCATTAAAATGGAAGAAGAATAGATAAATTTAAATGTCTCTCCACTCATCGTAATAAGTGTCTCATTACAAACAATGCGTTTCAGTGTGGTATAAGCGTTTTCCACTACTACAATTTGTAAACTAAGAGGATCGGTAAACGGGATAATGCTTAGGAGAGATAAACATATAAAGAGGAAATGACGTTTTTATGTATTATCATCATTCAATGAAAACGTCAATATAACATTTAGTTCCTTTCTTACCAATATTGTTGTATTTATTCATTATATTTTAAAAATAAACTATTGATAAAAGCAAAGCGTTTTGTCAAAAATTTAAAGTTTTAAGTTTGCCAAATGAAACAATTTCAAACGTTTCAAAGATCGAAACGCCATTTCTTTTTTGGAGATGGTAAAAATATATTAATTGGTAAATGAAACATAACAAAACAATTGCATCTCGAAAGTGCATGAAGAAGATAAATTGTTCAATGTTCATATTTTAGTAAACGATGTGCACCTTGAACCCCTGGAATGATTAAGGATAGACCCAAAAATGAAAGTTGATTCTCTTCGAACAATATCTTTTTATGTCATTTCATTTGAATACTATGAAATAAGGTAAGCTTTTACAAAAATTTCCTTCTGGAAGGTTTAAAATTATTTTTATCTATATTGCTTGTAATTCCTTCCTTCCCCTTGTTGATTATTTTGTTTCGACTAAAAGGTAGCTTGTTCTTGTAATTCTTACTGATGGAGAATAATAATATCTGTCATATGTTACGGTTCGGACCGGAATATCCGTCCCGAGGTGACCCGCCCATCTTTATTTTCAACGGAAATTTATATCATTATAGCCGTAACTATTTTCTTACAACAGCGTATGAAATTGCAACTTCATTCATAACGGTAAAATGACGTCATCCTAAGCGTGCCAATGTACAGCACGCGACTTATCTGGCACCCCCATGCAAGATGAAATTTCCGGCATGGGTACAACACACTGAAACGCCAGTTTGCTATGCAAGAATGTATATATCTTTGTATGTAATTATGAAAAAAAAAATAATGTAATAAAAAATATTACCAGCAAATAATTTTGCCTGTAAATAATCGAGTTTTAGATAGCAGGCATCATTGATATTGGTCGATAGTAACTGTATTTCTATAACATATATTATTAAATATCCTGATCTTTAATATATTCATGCAAGAACGCAGAAAACAAATACTGTGCTTATACTTTATTTGTAATATGAAAATTCTTTCAACATATAATCTATTTTGCCTAATGTAAATGGTTCCGCATGGATGACCTTGGCCTGGGTACGCTGAATTATGGCGATGATTTGTTTTCATTTTTCCTATCTCAGACACTGATTTGTGAGCGAGCACTTCCTTTAAATCACTCACATTCCTATCTAGCATTTTGATCTAGCATTTTGATCTGATTTTACAGCGTCTGCATTCTAATAAGTGAATTATTGAATGCAAACAGTGAATACTATTGCGTGTAGATATGCCATTATGTCGTCTCTTTTTTATTTATGTTTGAAATCCAATCTTTAGGGGGAGATGAAGGGGAAAAGAAAGCCTGGTATTGATATTGTTGACATTGATAATCTGCAAAAGCATTGGAATCACTGACCCCAAACGACCTGAACTACATGTATAACACCACTTCTGTGAAGTACGGGACAATGTGACAATGTCACACATCACTTGACACAGATATGTATGCTGTTGTGAGTGTAAAATCTAGATACATCGAGAGCAATTAAAGCAAATATTGAAAGTGAAAATAGACTAACATGATGTGAATATATTTTTTCGTATCATATCGTTTTTTTTCTTATTCAAGACGTCACAGCAAATTAATCATACTTTATGACGTCAGTCGTAATCACTGATTATTTTACAGGAACGTTAACAGAAAGCTTTGACTTTCTAATGTAAACTAACATCAACAAGTTTATAAAAACTGTATACATAAAAAACGGAGAAATATGTTCCCATAACTCTCTTCGCTAAAGCTCTTATGATAATTATTCTAAATATTCTGTTAGAAAAAAGCAATGTCAAAAATGAACAATTTCTGATATAACAAAAAGTGTGCAAGGAAACAATTATTTTCAAATGGTTTATTAAAGGATATATAGGTCAATATATAAACTCATCAACGATCTTTGAGAGGAAAAAACCTTTAAACTATTTGAAATAGTTGTTTCCTTTCATCATCAAGGTCGTGCAAATAGAAACGCCAAGGAAATGAGTGAAGCTGCTTTATACCATGTTTTTAAAGAAGGATACACTTACAAAGGAATTAGGAAAGTGTGCATTTAATTAATGTTTAAAGCGTATCATATTTCGACCAATGATAAATGTATACAAAAAAAATCATGACTTACCTTAATGAGTAAGTATTTGGCCCAGAACTGCTACACAATCTCTTACTTGGAGGCTATACGCAACTTTTCATGAAATGACACGAAGCGTCAAATTAAAGCATCCATGATAGCCGCTGTATGAACACATCTGCGGTTATTTCTGAATTAAACATACAACAGTTTTCATATTTAAATGTTGTGTTCTGCTTACGCCGGGGCTTGGATGACAGCTTGCAAATAACATTACCGACCATGAACAGGCTCAAACAAACTACAACAATTATATCAATTTGCCGTTTTGTGCGTTTTTTTAGGAATTGTTTTTTTCTTCTTTATTCTATGTTGAAAAATGTATCTGCACGTTATACAAAGGAATAGAAAAATGTCACACTTTAATACATAAACTATACTTTTTAATGTCTATTTACTATTTATCTAAATCCTTTCTCGAATTTAGTACAAGATGATGAAAATATATCTGTTTCTGAAAAGTTATTGATATATATTTGTTTAGAAATTAGTTTTAGAAAGCTTTCCGCTAATCTATTTCGATTTGTTGTGTAACTTTTGAAACGTTGAAACGATGTGAAATTTTTTTTCCGGTCAAGTGTAATTTGCATATAACATTTATGACTTAGATAATACTTCAGACGTACAAGAGTAATGTATTATTAATTTCCATACACTTGTCTACTATTAAGAAATGTTTAACTTTTCGATATTAAAATTGTACTTTTAACCAACTCTGTATTTAAAGGCACATGCTTCTGAAATCCATATTTTTTAATATTAGAGAAATGTCAAATATGTGTTTAATAATTTTAGATAATGGATAAAATGCATGTTAGATGTTTAAGGAACGAAACAGATAGCGCTGAACATGCAGTTATGTGCCGTAACTAAAATAGTATTTTGACTGTGATACAAAATATTAATTAACCATATAATGATTCCAATTGCCAACAGAACTAAAGATACAGAAAATGGTTAATGAAATGCATATAACAAATGAGAATGCTTTCGGAACTGTAACAAGATAGATACCAGAAATAAACAGTTTGAGAAATGAATTATAGCATTTCTGAGTCACAATGGGCAGTAAGGGACTGCTTTTCATATCTTGATTTTATATTTAATATAATCTGAATTCAATCGTCACAATCATGAATAATTATAACGAATACACTATGCAGAGAGAGTGAGTGGGCAAGACGTGTTGTCAGAATTATTGGCGACGCCGGTGAGCGGCGTCGTCTATTATGGAACGCTTTTTATTTTTGCCTATGGAAGGAGCTGTTATTATTAGCAGTTAATTTCATGTTGTGTAAATTAGTTTTATTTTGATTCGTAAAAATCAAGTAAACAAATGTGTTGTTATATTTGTATTTAATAACTTTATGTAAAAAGCATGTGCATTGTGATATTATTTTCACGAAATTGCGGGTTAAGTTTAACAGCTTGTCCCTTAGTTTTAATGACAATACTAAAACCCGGATTTCGAATATCGTTGTGGTCTAGATTGAGGCCGTATCATTTATACATTTTCAAAATTTTCCTACAAGAAGAAAGTTCACCTGCAATTGAGTATAAGGATAGGTAATGAAACTGTTGTAAACGATTATCCTATTGATTTTATCCTTATTACATTTATCTGTTGCGCAGAATGGTTGTTTTTACAAAGTGTACCAGTATCCGGATGTTGAAAGCTATCCGATTTTCTGCAATTACTGCTGACACATGGCCATCTATTTTTTTATGAATACTTTACCATTAATTTGCATGGCTTGATAAAATTGAACCTGCAACATTTCATAATTTTGCTGTTTATCGTGTTCTTTTGGGTTTCAGGTTTTCTTTATTTTAAGGGGAAGTAACTTATGTTTACTAAATTATATGTTCTTTTCTGTCTATCTTAGGTATTACTTATAATACTATTTTTGTTGTATATAATTCACCAGTTGTAAGGTCATCAAAAGCATGTTAATGTTAATGTTAGGATTTCATATTTATTTAATATAAACTGGGAATTATTAATGTTATGTGCATGTACATGTATATCTTAGACAGTAGTATATTGATATGTTGAGACTTATTATTTTTCTGCATTTAAAGAGATACAGTTATGTCATTATTATTAAAGGGATGAGACTTTCATTTAAAGTTATAAATGATAAAACATGTATTGATTGAAAATGTCCTTAAACTTGGATCAAGCAATATAATTAATAAAGTCTCAAAAAATCATATTCTGTATAGTTATTCTATTTTTTTTCTAACATGTGCATAGTTTGAAAAGGACAGCTTCTGTCTTATCTATTTGTAATGAAGAGACACCGGTCTCAACCTCCAGGTCTCCTGAGTCAACGCGACAACAGACTGTACATAGAGTAGATTGTTACTTGCCCTTGAATAAATTTGTGCACTAAATTTATAGTGGGTGATTTGTGCCACATGAAAACCAACATAGTACAAAAAGTAACTGGGCGCCAGATGAAAACATGAAAATACAATCTACCACAAAGTGGTTTGTTTGTTGCATTTTCATGTTTTTGCCCGTGCCCTTGATGCAAAATACAAATCAGCCTTCATAAAATTTCTTCTTATGTTGGTCACAGGTTAATGAGTTCTGGTCAAGCTCAAAGTTTTTCTCATCCTATGACTGCATATAAGCATGAGTTCAATTTCCTATGCTCTGTAACATAAGAAATTCACGAACACAAATCGATATAGTGGGGAAATATGTTGTGGTTTAGAACTGTTTCATTATTAAAGAGAAAATGTGTAGCAGGACGGATAGCTCAGTTAATTGGTCTTCTGAAAGTCATGGGTTTGAGTCATGGTCAGGCAGTTTCAGTCAGGGTTTAGAAGTGGTTTTTCAATTGACACATGTTTGATTCATTTAACAGATTGCATTATTTTGAAATGGACAAAGGCAGTATTGCATGATACTTTTAGATCTACAAAGGGCATTTGATACAGTTGAACACACTATCCTGCACATGAAGAAGTTGTTTTTCTTCTTCTTCATGAAACTTCAAGCATCTGCCATATATAATGACATTCTTACATGGTTTTAAGTCTTATCTCTGATAGTACCTAGTTGATGTGGCTGGTACTTATTCTACTACTGCTCTGAGTACCTATGCTGTCCCCCTGATGTTCATTTTAGGTCCTCTTTTATGTCTAATATATGTCAATTACATGTCTTCAACCCTAAGCAATAAGCTTTTATTATAATGCACAGGCACGAGTATCAGACCTTGGATGAAAAAATATGGCCAGATTGATAAAAAAACCTGTGTTCATCTTAAAAGTGTCAACAACCAAAACAAAATGTAAATAATGACCCCCTTTAAAAATATACTTCAAGTTGAAAGTATATTTTTAAAGGGGATCATTATTTACATTTTTTGTTTTGGTTTTTATAAACACAGTTTTTTTTTATCAATCTGGTCATCTGGTCATATTTTTTCTTCCCAGGTCCGATACTCGTGCCAGTTATTATATGCTGATGACTCAGGAATCCTTGTGTCTCATAAATTAAATCTGAAGAAATTCTTTCTTATAACATGAGTCTTATAAGATTGCTTAATTGACTATAAATTGCCTTTGCATCTTGGCAAGACAGAGTCTATTCTTTTTTGGTTTAAGTTTCAACTTAACCTGGCCCTAGCCTCCAGGTCACATGTAATGGTACTGCTATAAAGTACACATCTTTTGTTAAGTATTTAGGTGCAAATCTGGATCAAATTCTTTTGGCGTCGCCCTTTGATGCTTTGCATCAATGCTTTTCTTGTTCTTTATCTTACATGTTCTATAACGATAAGTTAATGCATGCCATTTGATGATTCCGTGATTAATCATGTAGGCTGGGTCATATGCATGATCAACTACACATGAATATTTATTTAATCTACAAGATAAGTGTCCTACAAATAAAGGTCGTATTGACAAAGTGCAAAAAACAAAGTTTATTTTCTGAATAAATATTTATAATCAGGGACAATGATAACAGTGTATATTTTACAGAAATGATCAGTCAGCTTTAAATTAACTTATAATCGTGGATAATGAATTTAAAAGCAAAAAAATGCCGTATAAATAAGCTACATTTGCTTTTCCTTTTATCATAGAAAACACATTTTGAAAATGAAAAAGATTATGCAATATTCAAATGCATGATAAGTCACCTGATTGGTTGTTGCGCACACAACCATCTCTTGTGGCAGGAATTTACGTTTTATTGCCACGTACCGGTAATGTGCATAAGGGACGCTGTGGGCTCGGGTTTGAAATGCATTCAGTGAATAAGCGGATGTTAGTACACAAAACAGTTTGCGTTTACCCTCGAGCTATTAAATTATATTTTCAAGGCATTTATTCCTGTGACAAGAATGTATTAAATTGAGTCATCCTGTACAATTCCACAATTTATCAAGAAAAATGTACCAGCGGATTGTATTTGCGAAAAGAGGAATGATGTTTAGATAAATGATTGATGATAAAACACATTTACAAAACTGTGTTAATGTGAAATTCATTTTATAGATCTTTTAGCGCTATTGGGATACCAAAACACACAGAATTCGGGAACATTTGCTCCTTCCTCAAATCAGTTGCAATGACATCTCAAGAGATCTCTTGAAGGTAAGGTACCAAGGCAAATGTATAATTTTGTGAAAAGTCAACATATGATATCACTTTTCATGTCCTCTCAATGTGCATCATTTACATCGATATGACAAAAGCCACACATAAAGACAGACAGGAAAAGCAAAGATTTTAGATTTAGGCTAATGCTGTAAGGTTTAGACAATTCAGCACAGTACAAAAAGTTCTTAAGATTAACACAAATTCAATTCACAATCAGTCTTCTTGTTTGTGTTATATCCAGCGAGTACCAAAACCCAATTAAATGTTCTGACAGTTCGTTGACAATTGTGTTTAGTTAACTGAAATAGCATCAAGATAAGAAATAAAGATAATCATTTACGTAAATACAATATCAATAAGATCACAAATGTTTACACTCCCTGTAGAATAAAATTGAAACACTGACAAGTGACACACTTTTCAACAATAATGGCGGAAATTGTGTTCCTGGAAAAATGTCATTTCAATTCATTCTATGAATGATTGTTGATCACTATATGAGCCGCGTCATGACAAAACCAACATAATGGGTTTGCGACCAGCATGGATCCAGACCAGCCTGCGCATCCGCGCAGTCTGATCAGTATCCATGCTGTTCGCTATCAGTTTCTCTACTTGTTATTGGGTATGTAAGCGAACAGCATGGATCCTGATCAGACTGCGCGGATGCGCAGGCTGGTCTGGATCCATTCTTGTCGCAAACCCATTATGTTGGTTTTGTTGTGACACGGCTCATATTTGTTCTGCAATGATTTTCATTAATTTCACATCTTTAAACATATCTCATGTAACATCCTATTAGGTAAAAATTCAAGAAAATTGAGTAATCCATTAAATTACTACCTTAGTCAGGTGAACTTTTTACTTCTTTGTTAAAAATGTACTTCTGTCTTTCTGTTTGAAATTCGTCCACTATATTGAAATTAAGTTCTTACTAGAAATAATCTTGACGTGTTTAAGTATTCTTACACAAATGATAGAATAAAGAACATCTAATAAGTAAATAAATGAAACAAAGTGATTATGTTTATCTAATATATATTGTTAGATCTAACAAACAGACATTAATAAAATGCAGTTGTTTGATAGACACAATGTTGATCTGCAATCAATTGTGAAATACCAATTTCATATCTTATTAGGTTCAACTCTTTCTTGCACGGAAACGATGTCCATTACTTTATCTATTTTAGTGATCAAAAGCATAACATATACTATCACTCTGAAAAAATTAATGATTTGGCCCTGTACATGAATACACAGAAGCATGCGGATTTTGTTTAACCGTTTTCTGAGATTTAAGAATGTCTTGTAAAATTTTTGATGCTATCATTGAATGTTATTACGTGCAGATTTGTCATTATGATAACTATTTAGGATTCATGCGAGGAACATTATCTTTCAAACACAAATTTAAAAGGGATAATAATAAAAATAGTTCCTTTTTGTTTGATAAAAAAAGGAATTTTGAAACATATCTTTAAACGATGAATTGTCTTTTTCCTCATATCATTATAAAGCCGAGTAGATATTATCTCCTTCAAGAGTTATACAAATTTGAAATAAAAATCATACTGTAA